>NC_041232.1:41844609-41902515 GCF_002837175.3 Physeter macrocephalus
GGGCCCAGCCTCTCCGCGGCATATGGGATCTTCCCGGACCGGGGCACGAACCCGTGTCCCCTGGATCGGCAGGCGGATTCTCAACCACTGCGCCACCAGGGAAGCCCCTGGGTGTGTTTTTGAATTAGTGCTTACAATGCTCACCTCAGTGATTCCTTGTTTTTGCTGACATGGATGACTAGTCTTTTCCCCTGAAGGATGCTTAACAAGTGAGCTAATAGAAAATAAAAAGAAATTATCTGCTGTTAACATCTCCTTTCCCACTTACACCTCAGGAAAGAGAGGCCAGCGTTGTAGAACCAAAGGTAAATTATCCTATGCTACTTCTTCTCCCCTAGGGGAAAGTTCACATTGAGGGGAGATAAGGGAGAGCCAGGCTAAAGGGAAAAAAAGTGAGGTGAGGGACTTCCCTGGCGGTCCAGTGGTTAAGAATCCGTGCTTCCTCTGCAGGGGGCACGGGTTCGATCCCTGGTCGGGGAACTAAGATCCCGCATGCTGCTTGGTGCGGCCAAAACCAAACCAAAACAAACAAACAAAAAGGAGTGAGGAAGGATGAGGGATTGGGTGGAGGAGTTCTGAGGGGCCCCTACCCTGGACCCTGGGTGGACAATCGGGGGTGCATATAGGGTACCTGGGATGGGGTCCTATGCAGCCTCCTAAGAGGATAAAGAGGCGGTGTGACACAGGGATGCCTACGGCCTGAACATTAACTGCTGAGACCTCGAGACTGACGGTGAAAGATTTCTGTGGCCAGGCTTCGTATGGGAACAGAAGGCTGCTCTGCAAGCTCAGATGGTATCAACAGTGTCCTAAGTAGACTGGAGAGTAGGGCATACCTGAATGTTCTGGTTTATCTAAAACCCCTGGGGAAATTCCCTGGCATTCCAGTGGTTAGAACTCCATGCTTTCACTGTGGAGGGCCCAGGTTCAATCCCTGGTCTGGGAAATAAGATCCCATGAGCTGCACAGTGTGGCCAAAAAAGTAAAACCCCTGGGACTCTCTCATGATCTTAGAGAAGTGGAGAGCTCCATTCCCCCACAACAAATTATTAATAGCTAATTTTCAGTCAACCAGATATGTGCATGTTCGACAAGGCTCAGAGTTGATTGGTCTGATTTTGAACTAAAAAGATATATTCATTTCTATCTTTTGTTGATTTTAAATCTCAGTCTAAGAGGGCAGCCTTTATTTTATTTCCCAATTCTTTGGATAAACCTTCTTGTAGAATACATGTACTGAAAACACAGAGGGAAAATCCCCAGTCCTGCCATCCAGGAAAGCACTGTCTTCTGGGGATGACATACAAATAGATATGTCATTGGGTCATGAGGATACTACTGTTAAATGTCATTGCAAAAATTATGTGTAGGGTACATAGAAGTTCCTATTTCAGAGCTGAGTGGGAAGAAGGGGGCAAGTCATCGAAGGCCCCCCCCAAGAAGAAGATGCCCTAACCCTTGTTTTAGGCAGAGAGCAGGTCATGAGTATGTTCCTGGAGGAGGCCACATTTGACCTTTTTCAAAGAAAGAAGTGGAAATGACTTACTCAGAGAAGGAATTTGCATGTAGAAATTCCACTGGGTTTGAGGCAGTGCAAACATTTTGGAAGTGTCTAATTTGAATGAATAAAATCTCTGCAAATATGTATGAAAATGACATTTCCTCAGTGAGTTGTTTATTATAGTGATTTTATTTTTCTTTTGCAGGGTCTATCCATATTCTCCTATCCAGACAACCAGCTGACCAAAGGTAGATAATCATGAGATGACTGGCCTGGATTATGCATGTTGTTTCTGATTAGGAAGCTGTCTATAGTCACTTGATCCCTTAGAAGTCTTGAACCTAAAATATTGTTTTCTTATCAAAGCACTAAAGATCTGAGCCAATCAAAGCACTTTCAGGATATAATTTACTTACCTGTTAGAATGTAGTGAAATAATTCTTTGTAATCATTATTGATCCACGGCTTTATCTCCCTTTATTGTTCTATCTGTTGGAAGAACTTGTAAAAATATGAAACAGTGAAGTGATGCAGAACCTGAAAATTAACTTTGAATCGTCTGGGTTCTGTTTTGAAACATTTTCCCTTCTTTTATAATGTCTTTTGAGCTCATGATGATGATGATTTTATTTCTTCAGTACTACTTATTTGCTCACTTATTCAAATTGTATATTGCTGAAAAACCAAAGGCTTAAGAAAAAGTTTGATGGGTAAGCATTAAAAATTGCAGAAGTTAGTGAAGATGAAATGATCCATTTAGAAATAGTCAGGGGAGGGATATAATTACAGAGGAGCTGGTGAGATGGCAAAGATGCAGTATTTGATGAGGTCTTATGGCTGTTTAGTTGGCTCTCAGATGATCAGATATTTAAAAACTTTGTATTTGAAAGCTAGTAAGAAGAGCACAGGATGAAGATAGAAGTGTGGCATATACCCGTGATATACTCAGACTATTAGAAGGTCCAGACAGAGCTAGAAAATACTTTAGAAAAATGCAAAGAAAAATATAAAAGATGCACTTAAGGTCTGTTTGGAACAAGAAAAAATGCTCTACTTATATTTTTGTCTTCTTGGTCAAGAAGACCATGGTTTTATGTCTCTGAGTGCATAAAAGCTAGTTCCTTTGCCAGGACAGCTCCTGCACTGAGCATCTTACCTAAAACACAGCCTATGTTCTCTCTGATTCCTTTTTGTTCTCCTCTTACTGGTATTAAGTTAAATTCATGAAAATGTACCTCAGAGACAGACTGAATTCAGGACAATTAGAGATTTCAAGTCTGAGAATTCTTTGCAATTAGCATATCAGGTATGATACACAGAAGTAGCTGTGGTAGAGCATGCGGACCAGTGTGGGCCAGAGACGTGAGGGGGAAAGTACAAGATGAGGAGGGTCATGTCCTCAAGCATCCTTGGCCAAGGGTGTCTCCAATTCTCCAGGGAGGAAGGAGTGTTTACACAACCATTTGTGAGTAAATGAGTGTTTTGTTTTTTTGTTTTTTTTTTTTTAGTACTTTTACATGCAATTCATGTCTATGAACAGTAGACTTGTCCACTTAAAGTTAAGTCAATAGAAATGGTGTCTCCCTCAAGGTAGTCTATGGCATTTCTCTTAGAGTGGTCTATGGTAAAATAAATTAGGGGAATCTTGGATTATATGAAGTTATATAAATTTGTGCGTGAGAGTGCGTGTCTAAGGGATTTCAGTATATTAATAGGAGCATTTTCCAAATGTATTTTTCATAAAAACCCTGCCAATTATTTCTTGTGATTAGAATTCAGTGGAGTTCACTTTGGGAAATATAGGTAAAGGTACAACATTTGAATTAAAATTTCTCATAAATTGTTAACATCTTAATGTAGTACATGTAATAAAGGAAAACTCAAAGTATACAAAATATTATTTAATTCTTTAACAAATTACATGTATTTTATTTTATTTATTTTATTTTTTTTTGCTGTACACGGGCCTCTAACTGTTGTGGCCTCTCCCGTTGCGGAGCACAGGCTCCGGACGCGCAGGCTCAGCGGCCATGGCTCACGGGCCCAGCCGCTCCGCGGCATGTGGGATCGTCCCGGTCCGGGGCACGAACCCGCGTCCCCTGCATCGGCAGGCGGACTCTCAACCACTGCACCACCAGGGAAGCCCAAATTACATATATTTTATAGAAAAAAAATGTAAAATGCTATTTCTTGGAACTATTGACTGTGTAATAACTTGGCTTCACTTTCAACCAGAAGTAGGAGAGAGCTGTTTATTGCATTAAGAAAAGTGTTTGAAGAAAATATGGTTCCTTTTATTATATAGAAAGGGGTAAATTGCACAAAGAAACAAGTTTTCTTGTTTGATTTGAATATCACATTTTATTTCTGCTAAGTCATTCCAGTGGCTGGTGTCTATTACAGATGAAGTGCCACAGTGCCTTTCTGGCCTGGAGAATTCTGAGAAAAACAGTCTGTAACACTCTTCCCACTGTGATGTTTTACAGAAATAGTGAGACAGACTCAGGGAGACAAACATACACACAATACGCAAACAAACAGGTATACACACATACAAGCCTACACTTATTCTGAAACACACATATTTTAAATATAAATAGTGTATTGTATAGAATGGGGACATTAAATTTCATTTAACTCCCTCCCCAACCTTTTTTTCTGAACTTATAAAATCCCAGTTAAAGAGCTCTCTCAGGCAACATTGTACATTGTGGGAAGGACTTGAATGGGGCTGACTTCACTGATTTATTGGTCTGTTTTGACTTCCGGAATGAATAGTCACCATATATACCCCCTTCACACAGTTAAGCCTGAAACAGGTGTTTATCCGTGTCTGGACTTGCAATCCTTAGATAGACTCAGTCTGATTTCAAATATTACTTACAATTTCATGTGTTATTAACAATAATGGAATAGTAAAGTACCTGATGTGTTATGATTTGATGTAGGTTTCATCCTTTTCCGTCTTATTGGTAGTACTCTTTTAGGATCCCAAACAAACCCTTCTCTTTAACTTTTAGAAAATGCTTTGTTATTTGTTGAGCATTGATCACTGGTCCTGGCTCTCACGGAAAAAATGCCAACATTGCCCTGGTTTGTGGAGTGTTTTCTGGAAGCTCCTTTGATAATGTCAGAAATGAGGTCATACTGTTCTGGGAAGAAAGTGTTTTTCATGAACTTACGTTTCTTCTTCCATAAGGCACTGATAATGGCAGAAAACAAGTCCTTGTCAAAGGTAAGACTTTGTAAAACTAAGAATTTTTATAATAGTTGAATATGTTTTTAAAAAGCAGAAATTTTGAGAGAGTCTCATTAAGGTAGTTTCAGCTTTGTTTCAAATCAATTGCTAAAGTAATTGGTGATGCCCTTTCAAAAAGTATGCACTGTTTAACATGATTCATCACTTTCCAGAGAAGGCAAAGGCAAAGTATAGTTGTTTTTTGTTTTTTTGAGTGTCTCATAATTGTAATTTACACACACGAATCCCACAGGCGTATGTCACCAACAGATGGTATTTATTAAAAATCCACATGCATTCTTGGATGGTTTAAGTGTCCTTCTGCTTGAAGGCAAAGAAATGGACTGGATGACCTGTCAAGGTCATTCTACTTAACTTTCAAGAGTCTAATCTGGAACTGTCCCACTGCTTCAAATGGGTTTATTTTAAATATATGTCCAGGTTGAGTGTGTTTGCTGCAAGTGACACTATATACAACTTGAATCAGACTCATAGAAAAAGCACAATGTATTGACTCGCTTATAAAAGGGTGTGGTTGGTGTTGGCATTAGCGACAACTGAATTCAGAGACTGGAATGTGTAAAGTCGGCTTTTCCTCTTTCTTCTCTGCTTCTCTCTGTGGAGCGCCCATTCTCTCATCAGCAGATAGACTTGGCAGGGAACATGGGTTCAGTAACGGAAGCCTCCGTCACCAAAGAGAAAATACGTCTTTGCAGCCAGCTCTGATTAGGAATCTTGGGCAAGATTTTATTTGTCCCGGAGCAATCCATATAGCCAGATGTTGAAGTTTTAAGATTGGCTTTCCTGGGTCATGGGTCTTTCACTGCCCATGATTTTATTCATACCAGGATTAAGAAAGACAAAAGAAGATTTCTAGGATCTTGAGACTGCCCCACCCAGCCTCCAAGCCAATGACTTCACCATTACAAATGGTCCAGAGACAGTTTTAAGAAGATTGTAACTAAAACTGAATATTCACTTTTTCCTAAGAGTTTATCAGGATCAATATCTTCATGCTGTACTTTTTTTTTTTTTTTTTTTTTGTGGTATGCGGGCCTTCCTCTGTCGTGGCCTCTCCCGTTGCGGAGCACAGGCTCCGGACGCGCAGGCTCAGCGGCCATGGCTTACGGGCCCAGCCGCTCCGCGGCATGTGGGATCCTCCCATACCGGGGCGCGAACCCGGTTCCCCTGCATCAGCAGGCGGACGCGCAACCACTGCGCCACCAGGGAAGCCCAATGTACTTATTCTTGATCTCAGTCTTCACCAGAAGTCCAGACCCCTCAAGACATATGTGGTTACCTTTATACACCTCCATTTGGCTCTAGACATCCTGTAATCTGATATAATCTACACACCTCCCTAGTTACCATCATTCTTCCTCTCTCCTCTCCATACCCCCACTGCCTATACATGCACTGTGCTTTCTGGAACTCAGGCTCTTTTATTGGTAAAATTGTGTGTCATCTTTAACCTCTCTAAATACTCCTTTTCCCTTCTGGTTTTATTGAAACCTAACTTTCACTTCAGGATGTTGGATTCCTCTACAGCCTTAGAGCCTGTTTAAAAAAATTTTTTTTCTCTCTTTCTCACACCCCATATAACACAATGCCTAGAGATGGTGTAAATGTCCTTTTTTCTTTTATCACCATTCAAGTTCATTTAGCCCTTCATCCCCCTAAAACCTGAGCTGTTTGAATTGCAGTGCCCCTCCTTGTTGCAGTATTTACCAAGTGCCTGGTAACTCTACCTTATTTATTAGCAGTTTAAACATGATTCTTACCTTTTTTTCACCACCACCCTCCTACCTTTCTTCTGGTGACTTCAGCATCAGTTAGATAACCTAGTCCACAGTCTGGCTTTTCACATCCATGAGCTGCTCACTTCCAATGATCATTTCCTCAACACCAACTCAGGTATCCAACCCCTTGGAGGTACTCTACAGATTTTCATTTTGATGGGTGCACCCGATTCTCTCTTATAAGCAACCCACTGTAACCTCAGCATTTCCTGTTTTTCTAGCTTACTAAGTCTAGTATCACCTGCTTCTGTAATTATTTAGCCCGTAAAGATTTTCCAATCATTTGACTCTATTATCCTATCATATTTTTTTGTCATTGGTATCCTTCACATCCTCAGTATCTCTCCTTAGTTTAGATTCTACAATTCATATGAAATTTACTTCCTTCCCTATAACATCAAATCCAGTATTCCTCTCTCCCACCCTGTACTCACAGGCAAAACCTCAACCTTGTTAAGCTCATCTCTCTGCCTACTCTGTGCTTGTTCTTGAGAAGCTAAATGTTGCTGAAGAACAACACGCAAATATGCTAATTTGTTTCACCTAAACTTATGACAATATATCTCAAGTAAGTTTCAGGGGTTCCTGGCAGTCTTATCATACTTTCCTGTCGATTTGCTGTCCCACCATTAAAAAGAATGATGCCATTTTTTTTTTCTTCTCAAAGTCCCTTTACTCATCCGCAACTAATTATTTCATTTTGTTTTTCATGGAGAGAGAAAATTAAAAAGAGTTACCTTATCTTGCCTCCATCAAATCAAGTAACCAACTTGCATCTGCACTGCCATCTTCTGCATTGCAGCTGCACGTACCATCTTGTCTTCTGCTTGTAACGGATGCTATGTTGCACTGCTCAGATCTACCTCTCAGGATTAAGGTACTTCTTTCTCCAGTCTGGAGTAAGAACTCACCTCTCTCTTGCCCAAAGCAAGAGAGGTGGCACCTGGAGTGGTCTGAGGAGACGGACTCTAAAATGAGATTTTGGAACTGAATTGCCACCAGCCAGTTGCAACGAGGACCAGTGAAGACCCCATCACTGGTGGTAGGAAGAGCATGGGAAGCTCTTGGCACATTGCAGTGGCGCAACTGTTAACAATTTTCATTCATGATGAGCTGGAATGGGATGGAAAAAAATGCATCAGTGGGGCAATATCTCAGGTGCTTTAGAAGGTTAGAAGAGGTAGTAATTATAAGGATTATAGAATTTGATTGTTGTTGCTGGGAGTAATTGATGCATTCAATAAAAAAAATTAATGGCTAAGTGTGGAAGCAAGGGGACTTCTGAGAAGCATATGAAGAAACTCTAATCTCCTGCAGCCAGAGGGTAAAAGAGCTGAGGACCAGGCCCAGGACCTAATTATAAGAGCAACAGAACTCACAAGAAAGTTGATTTCTCACTTCCGGCAAGTCTTATACCAGAGTCACGGCCCTTGTTGGAACAATGGAACCCTGATACTTTGGACAGAGACATCTGGACTGATGTCCTGGAAAACATTATAACTCAAGATTTTCATGAACCATCTGTACTTGTAGTAGTGCTTCATGTCTCCTATTCCCACTTGCTTGAAGATGATGAAAACCTCTGCTTTGCAAAATGGGACATGTCCCCATTCCCACCTTTAGGATATGACCCTTCCCCTCTCCTTCAGGCCACCAGAACAGTAACGAGAGTGAAGTCACAGAATGAACTGGTCAGAGAGATGAAATGCTGAGCCTGTAAGGGGAGGAAAAGTGCTATTCCAATAAACAGCTGAAGGACCTAGCCAAAATACACTGTCAGGAATCTGAAGATATTTCTAGGACTGGATTATGAGAGTACTAGAACAAGAGGACCGTTAAGGAAAGTTAGATAAAGAAGAGTTTGTTGGGGCTTCCCTGGTGGCACAGTGGTTGAGAGTCCGCCTGCCGATGCAGGGGACATGGGTTTGTGCCCCGGTCCGGGAAGATTCCACATGCCGCGGAGCGGCTGGGCCCGTGAGCCATGGCCACTGAGCCTGTGCGTCTGGAGCCTGTGCTCCGCAACGGGAGAGGCCACAACAGTGAGAGGCCTGCGTACCACAAAAAAAAAAAAAAAAAAGAAAAAAAAGAAGAGTTTGTTGATATGAAGCACTGTCTAACACTGGAATATTTAATTACCTGGCAAGGGCCCTGGAGCTAACATGATGCTGCTTTGGCTCTTGAAATCTTGAAGAAAGCAATGGCCCATTCTAAGTGTGATAAAAATGCCAGAACTCTTGCAGAAAATGGTAGAAGAAGGCTCAAAAAACTCAAATAAGTGAGGCTGAGAATCTCTCCAGATGGCCGTGTTTAAAGGGAGAGGACACTGTCAGCCAGCATCGCCAGGAATGCATTAGTCCAAGGGGCACCTGCATCACTGAGAAGGTAGGTAGTAGCTGTCTTCTACAAGCCAGGACTGAGAGTA
Organism: Physeter macrocephalus; assembly: GCF_002837175.3. Lineage (NCBI taxonomy): Eukaryota > Metazoa > Chordata > Mammalia > Artiodactyla > Physeteridae > Physeter > Physeter macrocephalus. Next base: position 41,853,570 of record NC_041232.1, read on the forward strand.
GGGGATGGTCTTACAGAATTGAGCTCACTGATAGCAAAAGGAGTCATCAGATTCTCAAAATAACAGAGGCCCAGTGACAGCACGTAACCATCAGAGGCAGGTTTTCCCTGGAGATGGATTTGGGGATGGAAAATTTAGGGTAGAAGGTTTATTTCTTTGCTAGTTGTCTATCCACCACTGTGTTATAAGATACTTCGGGGCAGGGAATTGCCTGCCTCCTTCACTTGTATATCTTCAAGTACAGAAAATATTGCTGGACTCATAAAAGGCTTCCAACAAATATTTGGAAATCAGGTTATTCTAAAAGAGTGGGAGTGCGGGGGGGCAGATATAGGAGCCCTGATGCTGGAGTCATTGTGAGATTTTTTTTTTTAAATTAATTAATTAATTTATTTTTGGCTGCGTTGGGTCTTTGTTGCTGCGCGCGGGCTTTCTCTAGTTGTGGCGAGTGGGGGCTACTTTTTGTTGCCAAGTGCGGGCTTCTCCTTGCGGTGGCTTCTCTTGTTGTAGAGCACAGGCTCTGGGCGCGTGGGTTTCAGTAGTTGTGGCACACGGGCTCAGCAGTTGTGGTGCACGGGCTTAGTTGCTCCGCGGCATGTGGGATCTTCCCTGACCAGGGCTCGAACCCGTGTCCCCTGCATTGGCAGGCGGATTCTTAACCACTGCGCCACCAGGGTAGTCCTCCTTGTGAGACTGTTGGCAACTCAGATTTGTAATTTCCAGGATATGTTCTGAACAGTTTAAAAAGTGACTGTGGACCTTTAAAAATTAAAAGTAGATTTTAAAATTATAACCCTTAATAAAGTCATCTGTTTCAATGTTGAAGTGTAAAAACATTTACCTAAGTTTTATGTAAGCTCTTTATTGAGAGGTATAGTTCCTGAACAGACAGCCAGAAGTAAATCTTTCCCCGTGCTGCAAGCACAGCCATTGTGAGAAGGGAGGAGGGTGGTCATGATCATTTTTGTTCCAGTTAAGAAAATGAAGCCTTGAAAATTAGGGAAGAAAGTGTTGAGTTAGCTGGATGCATTTCCTGGTGAGAAAGTGTCGGGAAATTTAAACCAGTATCTTCCAAACTATGTTCCTGAGAACATGAATTTTGTGAGTGGCTAATGCATGTTCTTTGTTCAAAAGGGTTTATAGCTGTATCTAAGATCAAGAAACACTGCCGTAGTATTTTGCGTGTTATGTACAAGATGAAAGCACACATATTAACTATTTGACTTTCAAAAAAGATTATAACATTCAAAAAAGATTATATTTCCAATGAGTAGCGTGATTTCCTGTGATTCAGGATTTTATTAAAGAATTAGGGAAAAGAAAATCTAAGATTATGACAAGAAGAACTAAGACTAAATATAAAATAAAATAATTGAACCTAGACTTTTGAGATTTTTTAATATCTTGTTTTAAATAATTTTCAAGAGTTGAAATATTTAGTGTTTCTGATATTTCCCAGCTTCTGTTCTAGGCACTGTCAGAGATATAGAAATCGATTATTACGTGGTTTCCCCTTTGAAGGATATTGCACTTTAATAATTTAGCAGTGATTTTATATTTCTGTGATCCAAATGATCAAGAAAAGCATCATTTATAATATTTACTAGAATATGTGCTAATGAAATCATAGTCATAATTATTGTGAGTTATCATACACAAAAACAGTCCTTCGGGCAACAGTGACCAGTAATTCAGACACTATTGTCACCTACATATCAGTTTGCTGAAACTTTTGACATAGTATTTAAAACAAAAATAATCTTGTTCATAATCGCCATTCATGTCTTTAAAATGTTCACAAATGTCATTTAAGCCCTTCCAGTAAGGTAAAAAATAAGGAAAAGTCATCAAGTGAAAGAATTTGCTTCTGGCAAACTCAGTCAACCCGGTTTGGTACTGTTTTACCAGCCACAGGTCTGGGAAATGTACATGGTCCTACCTCCCTTTGCTCCTTCACAAACGTGTTCAGATTGTTCGTTTCCTTCAAGATATGAATTATAGAAAACAGTGTAATACACTGCCTGTTCTTGGGGATTTTCATTCATAATGGATTAACTTTTTGAGAGAATGGTCAAATTTCTATATGAATCAATGGATGAAGAAGGTATTGGAGAGGGCCCACCTAAAATCACATCATGTAAGCACTTTCTTTGATGTGTAAGTCAATCCTACCCCTCATGGCATGCATTCTAAGTTCACATTGAATTGATTTTCATTAACCTGAGTCTTGGGATGGAGTGGATTTTGCTGTGGGTCCTGCCTTATAAAACACTGATTCTCCTTAAACATCTCAGAGTAGAAAATTTTATAGGGTAGCACTGCAGAGAACCAAGTAACTAGTAGCTAGGCAACCAGAAGCAACTGTAAGAAAAGAAAATTTGGAAACGGCCAAGCAAGTGTTATCTGTGTAATATTTGGTATTAAGATATTAAAAAGTATTATCCTGTATTTATTAGTAAAACTTGCTTGTGATACTCAGTGTCTTTCACATATACCTTTACATGAAATTTATTATATCAGTTTATCTTCTATCAGGCTTATTTTTGATTGCCTGGGGGCTCTTTTCGAGAATTCACTTAGCTGCTTGGCTCAGTCTACCTTGATAAGAACTATAAATTAGTGTATTTTAAGCGCTATCAACCTAAGAGTGAAGCACTGGACTTGATGGGACCATGAAGCATCTGCCTCTTGGTGGTCAGTGCAATTAAGTTCCTGGGGATGACAGAGGCTAACAGCATATTCAGCACCCTGTTCATTGAAGTCAGCTGCATCTCCTGAGTCAAGGAGAAGGAAGTCCAGGTGGTTGGAATCCAATACACTAGTGGGCACCATTTTCCTGAAAGCAAGACATCCATCCTACCTCTTCAGGTCACATGAGCTATACTCTAGTGTTTTATTTCAGGCTGTTTTGTTTGCTAGTAACATTAAACCAATTCAAACTAGTGGAGATAAGAACATCTGGGTGTCTACAAACCTGGGGAGAGGAATAACACTAGATGTTTGAAACAATCAAACATTATTCTAATATCCTTGCCATACTATGCTGTTTGACTCATTTTTCCCTTTCATCACAAACCCCTTTTGTCTACTTCTTTACTCAATGGCACCAGCCTATGACAGCTCCCCTCCTCTTCATCATATAAACCAGATTTGAGTTCTTCAGTCCCAGTTGCAAAATTTCCGACCAAGGACTCATACGGGCCCATGTAGGCTCAAGGGTTCACTTCTGAATCAATGAACTATGACCAGAGCATGAGGTCACAAAAGGTATGCAAGCTTCCACAGGAATCATAGTGTATGTGCATCTGTGTGAATGGAATCCCCACAGGCAAGTGTGAAAAAGAAAAAGCAATTGGCATCCACTGTACCTTGCTACCTCACAATATTCTTTAGATAAAGATGAGTCACCTCATTTTATTCTCTCTAAGAAAAGTAATAGCTGCCCCAGCCAGGGATATGTTATGCAGAGTATAACTGCCTTGCAAGGGAATTTGTTTTCATTTCCCCCATCAAGTTTAAAGTGACTCTTTCTATGGAAAGAAATATTTCCCTTTTCATTGAAGACAGTGACTAACAATGGAAAATAATTGCAGCCAACAGAGCAACCAAAGAAACACATACAAAATCAACATAGAGGTGCAAGCCATAATTATCCATTCCTGCACTTACAAACAACTATCAAGCCTAAGCAAATTTTATATAAGCAAAGTTTGTATTGCAGAGAAGACTGGACCCTAAGGCAGAAAACCAGTATTTATGAACACAGAAGAACATCCCAGGTGGTTTAGAACTTAGCCACATGATGGAATATTTTACTTTCTACTTTTAGCAAGGAACTGAAAGTTGTTATAAAAACCTTCAGTGTATTCCTTATAATTCCCTTTGTATAAGTAGGCATAAAAATGTATATGGTTCTCAAAAGAGCTTGGGGTAAACTCTTCCTGAAACTTTATTTTGCAATACTCAAAACATCACAATTTAAAGACCCACTCTAGGTACAATTCATTATTGATACCTAAATTAATTTAATCAGATCAACTATGAAGTCCAAAATTCTGGTGCCTGTGTAAATTTAGGAAGAATTCTTCCTCCATAGCTATGGTTTAAAGAACTTTATTTTTACTTGGGAATGCTACAATCTAGACTAAATTAGACAACTTTCCTTTTTGACTATGGAGAGTGGCTAGAGAAAGTTTGCCCACAAAGAAGTGATTTGGGATAAGTTTTAGATGGAATGCCTCTCCACCATGGCCATGTGATCTCAATTATATAATTACAAGTGTAATCTTGGACAAAGATAATTATACATGTTAGAAGTTTCTTTGAACCTCTGTGCTTTGGTTTTGCTAAAACTAGGTAGCATGTAAAGGCCACTCAAGTATATTGAGGTTATGGACAAATAATAACTTGCTCATGTTTTAACCTATATATTTCTTTAGAGTGTGGTCACTTGGTAAGACAGACATACGAGTGCAGTAATGACATAAACACAGCATTCCAACATCGAAGGTTAATCATTTGCCTAGAGTAAAGGGTAAAAGTTATGTTTGAAAAAAGCCAATTTCCCATGTAAATCTGGGGTACAAATGTTCAGCTTCCATTCAAGTCACCAATATTCAAATAACGTTACTCCACCTCCCCTCTTTGGAGGGTCTGCCTAAAATACTTTCTCCGTGTTCACTTAGCTCTTCATCAAGACAAAGACATGTGTAATCCAACTGAACACTAAAACATATGTTAATACTTATATAACAACAACAAAAATGACATATATATGTCAAGGAGGAATAAATACATTAAAGTTTTGTTTCTTTTGTGTTCAACTAGGGTAGGCATAGATTAACAAAAGTAATCACATTGATTTTTAATTTTAATTTTATTTCATCCTTTTTCATCCTCCAACCTTTCTGTCAATTTATCCCACAATGCCTGTCTATAATTGTATTATCAGATCAAAAGCTATTTTGGTTAAAGATTTTGTAATGTATTTTGGCCCCTATGACTCGGGGTCAAATCTACTTTCAGAGAATGTGGCTAAAAGCATGCCAGCTCTCAATTACTTCGGTTCCTAAAGATGGGGCATCCTTTGTGTCTCAAACTATTTACTCCCTCAATGTTGGGTGCAAACTTTTCCTCAAAGGCATTTGAAGTCCAATTATGGGTCTACTCTGATTTCTTATAGCCACATGTTTTCCCTTTCTTCAGCCATTCCTTAGGAGGAATGTCTTGGAGAGGTTATTCTATCTTGTCCTTTATCCTTCTTCCTTGCCTCTCATGCCCTAAATATTCCAGAAATCCAGAAAGCATCCTCTGTTGCCTTCTCTCCTCTGTTTTCCCAGTGGCATTATTTGATATTCTGCATTGCCTATCAGGTCAACAAAACTCAGAACTTGTTTCTCAAATATATTTCACTGTCCTTTTAAAACAAAAGAAGGTATATTTTCAATACCCAGTCTCAATCTACATTGTTATTATGATGAGTTTTCCCCACAAAAGCACAGACTTTCAATGTGAGAGCTGCCTGTTTCATTACCAAGAAGATTGTATTGAACATTTTATATATTTAAGTGATAATGATCTTTGTGTAAAGGACTACTTAGGTTAAAATAATTTAGACCAGGGAGTATGATTGCCTTCAATATACAAAGATTCTGCTTATTGCCAAGAGAAACAATAATACTTCAAAAGCACACTCTCTAGTTACTTTATGAATCGAACTGTAAAATGCTTGGATTGTAGCTTGCCATTCTTTGAAATCTAGGCTTTTCCATTTAAAATATATTTGGTTTGCTTTTTCTTAGGTTGGCACTCTGGCAGAATCCTGCATTAGAAACAGCCATCTCTTTGGAGATATAGATTATAGTTCATGTTAAAATATGTTTGCTGTTGACATCCTTTTGGCTTAAATTGGTGGCACCTTTAGTGGAAGTTTAGTGTTTCAGAAGTTTCTTAAAATGATTTTGACAGGAGAAAAATGGTGCCATAAATATTATTAGAACGAAACATTTTTTCAAGCATTAATGTATTTCACTTCTTGACTACAGAGGTAAAAGAATGTGGAATTTTAGAATGATGGTTGTTAAATTTTGCACAATGGTTGGATCACTGCAGATTTAAATCAAGATGGGACTCAAACAGAGTTTGCAGAATTTTCCGTCAAATCTAAGAATGGTTTCATTATGTGGAAGATCTCTGAAAGGAAAATATTAGTTTTAGAAAACTCCAGAGCATGTTGGCTCCTCTAAATAAATATTTTTTAAAATTTAAGTTTAATGTTAGCTTCCTGAATATTCCTCTGTCTACCAGAAATGGAGGAAAATTTCCCCTCTGGGGAGAAATTTCTACAGATGTCTCATCGTAAGGGTATCTGTGAACAAAAGCTATCCCATGACCAGCTAAGTATAGAGAGATCTCTTTCAAGAATGTTCTAACATTAATGAGCCCACACTAAATAAATATGATGCCTCTTTTTTTATGAGTGTCCTTCAACTATCATTAGAAGCTTCAAGATTTACTGGGGTATTTGGGAAGCTATACAATGATGACATGTCCTTTCTCTAAAGTTTTAAAATTTATATCTTTCACCACCATAAATTAAGTTACTCTAATCTTTGTCTTTGGTTTGTCAAAATGAAATGGGCATATGTAGAAATGGTTATTTCTACAGAGCTAGTTACGCATGATTACTTGACTAACACTGTAGAAAGAATTCAAATGTCAGATAGAATAGTCTCTTTGTTATCATCAAAACTTGATATCCTGTTATTATATAATTAAGGCCACAAGGTTGTCAATATCAAACACATCCACTGCTTCCTTCAATCTGCAACCTGAAACTAAAGCCAGAATTTTAAGTCACAGAGACATCCCTGATAGCATGTGGGACATTTTCAAAGCTGTGCCAGGGGATTTAAGGAGCATTGCTTCCATTAATCTTCCTGAAAGTCTCATGACTAAATTCCTATGTTTTGCTTTTAAGATTTGCTCAAAAATGTCTCAGCATACAAAGTACGGACAAGTTATTCATTACAGCTTTTACTTTACAACATTCTGAAACTATTTCTAAGTAATTTAGCACTGACTTTCCTCTTCTACAAAAGATCATAAAATACTTTCTGCCTAAGTGGAAGATTTGCTTTTTGATAACATGAACTTTCACAAAGAGTGAAAACTAGTTTTTACACTGAGCTTGACTGAAAGAAAAAAAGCAGTAGTAAAGATGAAAGAAACTACAGCAGATCTATTCATTTTTATTTTATTTTTTTACCAAAAAATGATAGAAGTTTAGAATTTTTTATTGCTTAGAATAGATAGATAGATTAGGTATTGCAAATACAAAGTTTAATAAAATGGAGTAGTTCATGGTCTAGTTGAGGAAATAGGGAGATGGAAACATAAAGCATAGTAGAGACATGTAACAAGGAAGAGGAACCCTGGGAATTGTAAAGATCTGAGGCATACAGAGTCACCTAAGGTTTTGCATTATAGCGTTCATTGGGTAGTGTAGGACATAAAGCAAAAATGTTATAAAGTCAGATTTAGAGGGCTCTGTAATCAATGATAATTTGCATTTCATTTTATAGGGAACATATGATCAAATCAAGAATTGAGAGAGAGAATTTAGGAGATCTCATAAATGAAAGGTAGACAACAAAGGCAGAGATATCAGTAAGGAGCCTATTCCAAGAGCAAGTAGAGATGAAACAAATATGAATGAAAGAATCGCCAGTGACAATTCAGAGAAACTGGTTGAAGGAACTGACTGGAGATGGAAGAAAGAGGAGTCCAGAATTACTGGGATTTTTAGCATACTGGGTTGAAATATGGTAGAAAATAGAAAAAGCAGCCTCAAATTGAGGCAGAAGATAATGATTTCTGCTTGGTTATGAGAAGCTAGAGCTCTGTGAAGTTTGTGAATAATTGTTGAGTGAGTTTTGGGGCTGTAGATAACAGATTTTGAGACATCAGTTCATAAATGATGGGGTTGATGAGCCCATCTGGAGAAATGTTAAAAAATAAAGAGAGTAAATGAAAAGGAGATTGATTGGAGAATCTTGGTGGCGGCTGATGTTAGAAAAGCAATCAGGAAAGGAGATGGAGAAAAGTGGTTAAAGAGATAAGAGAGCCAGGAAAATCTTCTCTAGAGGAGCTTTATCATTAAAACTATGGAGAAATGTCATCAGGGGCCCAAGGGGCAAAGTAGTTGAGGAGGATGAAGCCTGTAGTTTTGGTAATTATGAAGTCATTGATATTTTTACAGAGAGTGTTTTCAGCAGAGTGGTGGGGACAAGACCTGCAGGTCATTTGGGAACAATCTGGATATAAATGATGAGAGCTTTGGGTAGGTGGAGGGAGCTAATATAGACTTACTTTCATAGATGTTTGGAAACAGAACCAAGAAGATACATGAGGTAGTGTCTTGAAAAGGCACATGTTGAAAGATGCTGTGTGAAGTAAGAGAGACCTGAGAGTGTTTGAATGATTATACTGGGGAGTCCAGTGGAGAGAGAAAACACTTAGGAAAGAAATTTGATATTTCAGTCTGTTCAACCTTTAAGAAATTGTAGAATTCGATTCCTTCACCCCACCTTCCTCAATATACAGTCATGCATAGGATGATTTGGGTCATAATAACTGCTCAGAGAGTTACCTGTATCAGTCAGGATAGGCTAATTTTTGCTGCAAAAACAACCCCTCTCCCCTTAAATTAGAGTTTCAATAAAATAAAGTTTAGTTCTTGTTTTGCATCATGTTTTGTTTTTTGTGTGTTGTGTGTTGGTTGACAAAGGCATTCATAACATTTATTCAGGGATCCAAAGTGACAGAGGCACAATCTTGGTAAGTACTCTTATAATTACTACTGTGGGACAAAGGGGGTATTGTGAATGTCACACAGGTTCTTAAAGCTTTCACATGGAAGTGACATATGTTACTTCTGCTCATATTTCATTGGCCAAGCTAGTCACATAGCCACCTGAGTTCAAGTGGTCAGGGAAGGGCAACCCCACCAGATGTCTGTAAGAAGAACCAACAATGCTGTGGACATTTGTAATGATTGCAAGACTACATTAAAAGCTTGAAAGGGAACTGTAGCATTCAGAGAAGATGGATGAGGGAGCAAAATGTGTTGAATTAACTACATTCTCCAATGCTATTATGCTTTTTGAAATGCATATAATGTCGAAATCATCTCATAGGAACACCTGTGCAAGGGACTTTTTCATAATTGTTTCTGAATGCTTCTAATAAAATGAGACAATTAGCCTTCTCTAATGTATTAGTTATGATTAGTTTCATCTGCATGTGACAAGAAAATATATAAGTGGCAGATATAAGATACAATTATTTTTTTCTTATGTAAAAGTCTGGATAAGAGGTCCAGGGCTTCCCTGTTCATCAAGGGCCACATTTCTTCTACTTAGTTTCTTCATCATCTTCAACTTCCATTTTGACTTCCATTTTGTGGTCCAAGATGCCTGTTTCAACTTCAGCCATCTCATCTGTATACCAGCAGCAGGGCACTTCCTAAAAGTTTCACCACCACCTCTGAATATATTGAATTGGCTGGAACTTAGATGCTCACATGAAAGCTGGTCTATGCGGTCTTTATTCTGGGGGCCCATGTGCTCAATTAACATTTGGGGGTTCGATTTCTAAGAAGAGGAGAATGATATCACATGACTGCCCATTTTACATACTTCATCATGCCTGTGTGGAGGGTCCTCCCTTCTGACTTGAGGTTTCATGCTGTTTTTAGCAATCCTTATCATAGCCAGGAATCAAGAACTCCACGTTCCACATCAGAAAGGTAACGACTCACTAGGAATACATCTATTTTTGGAGCTAGAATACCTTCTTTAGCCTCTTATTTAGAGTGGAGCAGCACTTTGAGAGAGAATGAGTATCAGCATAGGTTTTGGTGCATTTTATGGCCACCTACTAGCTTTATGTAATTCACAATTCATGGTGGGACGTGAGAGTGGGATTGAAAAAATTTGGCCAATATTTTCAACTGGCTATGAGTTTAGCAATGTCCTGTACAGAACTGGGCTCCATGTGGAGTCCCTGCCATAGAACTCCAAAGAGTTAGTGAGATTTGGAGGAGAGTGATAGAGATTCTTCATTTTTGCTTCACGCCCATTATGGGAGATGTAAGATGGAACAGATTTTGTAGCCAAAAGAAAGAAGAGATAAAGTGCATGGAACTTCAAAAGCAGGAGAGGTTGGCAGCTGCATTTGACCCAGCATTAGACCTGGCACAGATTTCAGGAAACAGTAGAGATCTTTTGCTTTATACTTTTGTTTTTCATGTGTTCCTTTTTAGAGCCTTTCCACTTCATACACCAGATGTTGAACTTACATTATTGTTGTGTTGGTAGTAGTAACACAAATTTGAATTATAGGAGAATGTATTGTTCAAGTTGCAGATGAGATAAACCTTGCCAAATATGCATGAATTAAACATCCAGTAGTCCAGGGCTTGATGGAGTTCTGAGTCAGGAAAAGAGGGTGGTTAGGAAACTGTGATGACTGGGATTCCTGAGAAGATCAGGTACCCCTTCTGTTTTGTACTTTACAATAGAATAATGATGGAAAGCAGAAAAAAAAATCTAAAGCTGAAGATGTACATCTAATTAGGAATTGGATCATAGTCTTTTTTAAGTCATAAGATAGTAAAAGATATATTAAATTGATGCTAAGTATAGGAAAAAAAAGCAAAAATAAACAATTCTTATTTTCCAATTAATATTTCATTCACCCCTCATCATCTTTAAATCTCATATAACATTATAAATCCCTTTTACAATTAAATACAATTTATTTTCCTCCAAAGTTTGTTCAAGTTTTCACTGTTATGGTTTATATGATAAAATTCAATATCGATTTTTTTTTCTTTTGGTATTCCTGACCAACTCAAATCCTTTTTATAATTTCATAGCCTTTTCAGCAACTTTATCTGGATGTTAAATAGCCCTTGTTTCTGACAAATAAAAATAAATTAAGAAGAGATCTTACAACTTGACCCTGAATCTGATACACTACCATCTATTTTCGTCACTTTAAAAAATTTATGTGGCACTGTCTATATCACCAAAAAACATTTGAAAATAAGATTTTATTATAGGGTATCAAGCCATCTTTTAAAGTTCAAGGACATATAGCCTTAGCATATTGATTTATCCACAGCTTATGTTGGTTTTAAGTGGATATGCATTAATAAAACATAACTGTAGTTTATCCCAAATCTCATCTTTTTCCTTCATACAGAAGAGAAGCAAAGCAATCAATTATTTTATATAGTTGTTAGTAGAGGGAAAACAGATCAGTTATATTACTATATCATATTTGTTAGAAGTCCCTTGACAAGAAATTTTGCACCAAGATTGATAGCACACTGTGTATTGTAGGTTATAATCTCTAGTGAAGGAAGTATGGATAAAATCAAACAATACTCAAAGGATGCTACATTGCAGAATGATATCAAGAGCCATATTCTGCATCCACATTTTTAGCGCAACTGATTTAGGTATATGTACCTGTTAGCAGCAGGATACCACAGTAAATTACGCCCAAGTGACTCTGAAAGGAAATATTAGCAAGTGACTAGAATGCGGATGAAAATTTATTCAGTGATGAGAGTAAAATATGACATATCCCTGGTAAATTGTGCTTTCTATATGTGTTTGCATATGTGTATACAAGTTGAATGTTGTGGCTGGCATTTTTTTTTTTTTTTTTTTTTTTTCGGTACGCGGGCCACTCACTGTTGTGGCCTCTCCCGTTGCGGAGCACAGGCTCCGGACGCACAGTCCCAGTGGCCATGGCTCACGGGCCCAGCCACTCTGTGGCATGTGGGGTCTTCCCGGACAGGGGCACGAACCCGTGTCCCCTGCATTGGCAGGGGGACTCTCAACCACTGCACCACCAGGGAAGCCCGTGGCTGGCATTTTTAATAAACCTCAAAGTAAGTTAAAAAAAATACTAAAATTTGAAAAGGGTCCTGAACTCTAAGACACAGTAACTTTGGTATCAACATTTCCACAGATTTTGTATGAGCAGGAGGAATTTCTGGCTCTTAATAAGAATGAACTGAATCTCTGCTTTCCTTTGCTCTCTCTTTTGAATTAATTGGCTTTGGCTTGCCAAAATCACAGTGCAGACCATAAAGAATGAAAGGGCTTGACATGTACTGTGTTTTCTCCACTGCATTAATTGAGCTATAAATGAGATTTTGGTCAATAAAATAAAACATGTTGCCCAGAGCACACGGAGAGAAGCACCAGAGAGAGTCAAATGCTTAGCAATACGAGGAATGTGAACACAACTTACAGCTTCTCCCATAAATCAATTCAAGTAAAGTATGGTGTGTACTCCCTGTTGATCTAGTCCCTTAAGTCATTTTACGAATTCTTGGGCACACATAAAAGAATACATTTCAAGAACTCGGTGTGTTTTTCTTCCCCTAAACATGGCGCTCTCAAACACTACTCTTGACACAATTCATTGTGATTTCAATATCCATGTAGAATGTCTCTCCAATACGCTGGATTCCCAATTCTTTGATCTCCTCTCCTCCTAAGATCTTGTCCACCAACAACTTCCTTCCATCCCTCACACTTATGCTTATACCCTTGGTCTTAGCATTTCCCATAAATGTGACTCCAATTATAATTTTAAGTATCCTACCTTCAAATTACCGCCTATTTTTCCAGCTCACTTCCTCTGGTGCCCTTACTTCACCAATCTTTCTTTTCTTCTCATTGGGACTTATAACACATGGATTTTCACTTGTCTTCCCTCCCTTCACGCCTTCATTCCTCTCTTCCCAGCTTCCATTGCATGGTCAGTTGTCATCACTCCCTTTGCACAGATGTTTGACGTCCTTGACCTTCTCTCATTCCCTCCTTCTCTTGTTTCTTCACACTCATCTCAATTCTGGTTAAATTCCACTCTCTGCTTACTCCATGGGTCCCCTCCATGGCTCAGTGTGTTTGGAGGAAAAGACATACCTTGGTGACTCATCTCACTTAAAATTCTTGATTGCTGGCACAGTTGGAATCACGGAATCAAGAATCACACTGCGCACCCCTCGCCCTTTCCCACTTCCTCTTTCCTGGGAAACTGCTGCATACTTTCCCATCTCCACAAACCCCAAACACCTCTTCCCTTTCCTCTCTCTCACCTGATAACCTTTCTCACTTCAGTGAAAGGACAGTGCTCCATCAACACTCTACCTCCTTCACGTTGCTAACTCTGATGGCTATTTCTCAGTTGATCCACCTGATAACTCCCTTCTCCTTGAAGCACTCTCTTCACTTGACTTCCAGGACACAACATTCTCCTTGTTTTCCTTCAGCCTTGCTGACCACTTCTCCTCAGTCACCTTAGTAAGTAACACTTCACCTCCAGTCTTTTAACATTTGAATGCTCAGGACTCAGTCCACAGACCTCTTTTCTTTTCTGCTTTCATTCATTCCTTTGTTAATGTCATCCAGTCTCATGGCTATAAATACCAACTGCTGCTGCTGACTTCTATGTTTATTGTTCTAAACTGGATGTTTCCCAAAATTCCAGGCTTTGTATCTACTTGCTCACTTGGATTTTTCCCTTGAATACAGATAGGCATGCCAATCTTTTTTTTTTTTGTCTCTTCCACTTTTATTGATATATAAATAACACATGACACTGTATAAGTTTAGGGTGTACGACATAATGATTGGATTCACATGCACCATGAAATGATTACCACAATGTTAAGTAAACATCCATCGTCCCGTATAGATACAAAATTAAAGAGAAAAATTGTTTCCGTGGGATGAGAACTCTTAGGATTTATTCTCTTAACAACTTTCATTAATAACATAGAGCAGTTTTAATTATATTTGTCATGTTCTACATTACATCCCTAGTACTTATTTATCTTATAACTGGAAGTTTGTACCTTTTGACTACCTTCCTCCAATCCCCCACCCTCAACTACAGATGCAATCTTGTTTTCTATGAGTTTGTTTTTTAAATATAATTGACCTATAACACTATGTTAGTTCCCAGTACAAAACATAGTTATCTGGTATTTCTATACATTTCAAAATGGTCATCGTGATAAATCTCATTACCATATGTCACCATACAAAGATATTACATGATTATTAACTGCATTCCTCATTTAAATATGAACTGTACGTTTCACATCCATGACTCATTTGCTTTCTGACTGGAGGATTGTACCTCTTAATCTCCCTCATCCATTTTTTCCTCCCCTCCACCAACTCCCCTTCCCTCTGGCAACCACCTGTTTGTTCTCTGTATCTGTAACTCTGTTTCTGTTGTGTTTGTTCATTTGTTTTGTTTTTCAATTTCACATATAAGTGAAATCATGCAGTATTTGTCTTTCTCTGTCTGACATTTCACTTACTATAATATCTTCTAGGTTATACCCATGTTGTCACAAATGGCAAGATTTCATTTTTTATGGCTGAGCAATAGTCCATCATATATATATATATATATATATATATATATGTATATGTATATACTATATCTTCTTTATCAATTCATCTATCGATGGGCATTTAGGTTGCTTCCATACCTTTTTATTGTAAATAATGCTGCAATGAACATAGGGGGTACATATATCTTTTCTAATTAGTGTTTTTGTTTTTCAGGTAAATACCCAAGAGTAGACTTGCTGGATCATAGGTTGGTTCTATTTTTAAATTTTGAGGAAACTCCATACTGTTTTCCATAGTGGTTGCATCACTTTACATTCCCACCAATAGTGCATGAGGGTTTCCTTTTATCCATGTCTTCAAACACTTTTTATTTGCTGTCTTTTTGATAATAGCCATTCTGACAGTTGTGAGGTGATATCTCATTGTGGTTTTGATTTGCATTTCCCTGATAATTAGTGATGTTGAGCATTTTTATGTTGTTGTTGGCCATCTGCATGTCCTCTTTCAGGTTCTCTGCCCATTTTTTAATCAGGTTTTTATTTTTTTGATGTTGAGCTGTATAAGTTCTTTGTATATTTTGGATATTAACCCCTTATTGGGTGTAGTTTTTGCAAATATCTTTTCCCATTCAGTTGGCAGGCTTTTCATTTTGTTGACAGTTTCCTTTGCTGTGCAAAGCTTTTTGGTTTAATGTAGTCCCATTTGTTTATTTTTGCTTTTGTTTCTCTTCTCTGAGGAGACAGATCCAAAAAAAATATTGCTAAAACCAATGTCAAATAGCATACTGTCTGTGTTTTCTTCTAGAAGTTTTATAGTATTCAGGCTTACATTTAGGTATTTAATCCATTTTGAGTTTATTTTTGTATATGGTGTTAGAGAATGTTCTAATTTCATTCTTTTACATGTAGCTGTCCAGTTTTCCCAGCACAGCTTATTGAAGACTGTCTTTTCTCCCTTGTCTATTCTTGCCTCCTTTGCCATAGATTGATTGACCATAAGTGTGTGGGTTTATTTCTGGGCTCTCTATTCTATTCCATTGATCTGTGTGTCTGTCTTGGTGCCAATACCATACCATTTTGATTACTGTAACTTGTAGGATAGTTTGAAATCAGGGATTGTGATACCTCTGGCTTTGTTCTTCTTTCTCAAAATTGTTTTGGCTATTCGGGGTCTTTTGTGTTTCCATACAGAGTTTAGAGATATTTGTTCTGGTTCTGTGAAAATTGCCATTGGTATTTTGATAGGAATTGCATTGAATCTGTAGATTGCCTTGGGGTAGTATGGTCGTTTTAACAATATTAATTTTTTCAATCCATGAACACAGTATATCTTTCCATCTGTTTGTACTGTTTTCAGTTTTTTTCATCAGTGTCTTATAGTTTTCTGAGTATAGGTCTTTTACCTCCTTAGTTAGATTTATTCCTAGGTGTTTTCTTTTAATGCTATATTATATAGGATTTTCTTAAATTCTCTTTCTGATTGTTCATTGTTAGTGTATAGAAATGCAACAGATTTCTGTATATTAATTTTGTATCCTGCACTTTACTGAATTCATTGATGAGTTCTAGTAGTTTTTTGGTGGAAACTTTAGGATAGTCTATGTATAGTGTCATGTCATCTGCAAACAGGAACAGTTTTACTTCTTCCTTTCTAATTTGGATTCCTTTTATTTCTTTTTATTGTCTGATTGCTGTCACTAGGACTTCCAATATTATATTAAATAAAAGTGGTGAGAGTGGGCATCCTTGTCTTGTTACTGATCTTAGAAGAAATGCTTTTAGCTTTTTGCTGTTGAGTATGATGTTAGCTGTGAGCTTGTCATATATGGCCATTATTATGTTGAGATATGTTCCCTCTATACCCACTTTGTGGACAGTTTTATTATTATTTTTTTAAATCATAAATGGCTGTTGAATTTTGTCAAAAGCTTTTTCTTCATCTATTGAGATCATCATATAATTTTTATTCTCAATTTCTTAATGTGGATTGCCTTGATTGATCTGCAGATATTGAACAATCCTTGTACCCATGGGATAAATCTCACTTGATTGTGGTGTGTGATCCTTTTAATATATTATTGAATTTGATTTGCTAATCTTTTGTTAAGTATTTCTGCATCTATGTTCATCATATTGGCCTATAATTTTTTTGTGTGTGATATCTTTGGTTTGGGTACAAGTGATACTCGTAGAATGAGCCTTATGTAGGAGACATCCTATGAGGCCCAGCAGTGCATGCCCCTCTGGTCACCAGAGCTATATCCTCTAGGGCTGCCCTCTATGTAGGCTGCGTGGGCCCTTGTGTTATGGCAGACTGTC
Source organism: Physeter macrocephalus (assembly GCF_002837175.3). Lineage (NCBI taxonomy): Eukaryota > Metazoa > Chordata > Mammalia > Artiodactyla > Physeteridae > Physeter > Physeter macrocephalus. The sequence goes on from NC_041232.1 coordinate 41,870,341, forward strand.
TACAGTGGGTGTGTTGGTGGGTAGGGCTGATCCCTGGTCCAGTTGGTTGCCAGGCTTGCCTAGTACAGTGGCTGCTGGCCACTGGTGGGTGGGGTTGGAACTGATATGGCTGGTTGCATGGCCCAAGGAACCCTGGTCCTAGAGCCTGTCCCCTGGTGGGTGGGACCAGGTCACACGGCAGCTGGCTGCGGGCCCCAGGTGTCCCCACTTCTTTTCTGACGTAATCTCCTACCACTCTCCTCCTCATCCCTTTTGCTGCAGCCACACCAGCTCCCGTGCTCTTCTTGTAATACACAGGCATGTGCCTGCCTCAGGGTCATTACAGCCTTTTGCTGTTCCTTTTGCCTGGGAAGTTCATTCCTTCTACCTCTTGTAGATCTTTCTTTAAAGGTCAATGAAAGTCACCTTGAGCAATTTGGATTCTTCCTCAAATACCTCATGACCTCTTGACCCTCTATTTTTCTCCAAAACACTTACATCTTCTAAAATATGTTTGTTTACTTATTTGTTTATTTATATCTGTTCAGTTTATTTACTTATTTATTTATATTTGTTCAGTTCCCCCCCTTAGAATGCAAGTTCTATGGGAATTGGGACTTTTCTTTTTTGTGTATTTGTTTGGTTTCAGTGATCTATCCCCGACACATAGAGAAATACATAAATAGCAGGTCCTCCAAAACATTTATTGAACTAATTAATTAATTAATAAGATCAATTCTAATGTTAGTGTGTATATGATCTTGGGGAAAATACTTTAAATATTACAGCCCTTTTGGAAAACAGTAAGTTTGACTGTGTTAACCTAGGTCTATGGCATCCAAATATGGAAATCCATGATAAAATTTTAGGGCCACCTTGTTGTTGAAGGCAAAGAAAAACTTCTGGGTTTTCTGTATTTTTGTAGAAAGGATCTCCTGTGCACTCTTGATGACAATTTCTGTGCTGCTTTTTATAATATCTGTGCTGCTGTTTTTAAAAACGCCTTGCAGTGTTTTTATAGGGCAATGTTTCCAGTCAGAAACCTGCTAACAAACAACATCTCTTTAATTGAGCCTCCTTGTTTTCGCCAAGGAGGAATTAAATGCACAAGTTCAGGCAGCTGGCAGCTCTGGGACAAGGATTCAAGACCTCTTACTGTTTCTTTTTAGCTGTTTTAATTGTAACTGATTCCTCCATCAAATTTAAGGAAAAGTTAGACCCATTCAGCTCAGAACTCTAAGGGCAGACAAAGAAAATCAATTCTTAGGGAAGTGATTAGGTGATGCTGGCTTGTCCCTATCTGGGTGTGGAGTGGGAATAACATGATTCTGATCCACCAAGTCACTGGTCAGCAGTAGCAGACTAAGGCTTTTAATTGCACAAACCAAACAGACCTTATGAAAAGAGTGACTATTTTTTCTTAAATCATCTGTCTTGCTGTGACACTTTCCTTATAATTTGCTCTTCTCTTGTTTACAGACTTGTTCTCATTAGCCCTGTTGTCCTCCTCCTCATCCTTACTTCTGGACCACTTGTGTTTGTGCACATGAAATCAGAGGCAGCCTCTTGCCCTCTAGAGCTGTCTCTTTTCTACTTTTCATCTTGGAAGGTCTTGGTGCTTAGGGCACAGTTTGCCGGAGGGCTTTACCTAGTTCCAGCTCACTTTCAGAGGCAAAAAAGATGTTCTCTTGGGTATTTATTTCTCCCCAATGGCATTATTCCTCATATTGCCACACACTAATAAAAAAAATCCTAAAATATTGAGATTCATTATCTGCAGAATACAAAAATGGAGAAATCCTTTCTATGGGTCTTTTAGTGCTCAGGTAGACCCTTGTCATTTGATTGCCAGCTGTTTTTATTTTGTCTGCCTTGAGATCCTTGAGCTGTTGAAAATTGTTAACACTTCTCTGCCTTCAGGCTGAAAAGGATTCCTGTCCTATCTCTGCCTCTACTGAGCCCTGTAGACTGTTTCATTCTTCCTTCTCTGTTACATTTGATTTGGGACGCTTGTCTTTGGCACCTAAATCGCTACATCACAGACTCTCTAGGGGACCAAATTCTATTATTTGTAGCATCAATCAACTATCTTATGGGAGCCCTCCATATTGTACAGCTTGGTTTAGTTTATGCAGGACAAAAGAAAGTCACAAAATTTCAGAAATACCGACATTAAAACTTTCATTAAAAGAATTCACCAGGATTATCTGATTTCACACCACTCTCTCTTCAACATCCTTTTCTGTCCTACATCTCACCCACAGGGCTCTCACCATCCTCAGGGGTTTCCTACGAAGTATTTCATATGGGCCTGCTGGCTAACAAGAGATAGCTTACCTCTCTGCTTTCTCCAGTTAAAACACCAGATTTTAAAATTCATTCCGTGCTATGAAGACTTTATCACCTTCCAAGGTGACAGTTAGCTAATTTTTTTTATCAAACAATGCATTTGTGCTAATAAAAGGAAGCCACAGGAGATAGATTCATGCACTGAGGGCCCTGAAGACCTCCTTGAGTAACAAGTGCATTTTAGTGAAAATATTTCAGGCACCATGCCCTGCTTTTTTTCTGTCAGAACTAAAATTGGAGTTAATAGATAGAATAATAGTTTTTAGTATATATTCAACACTTTCTAACTGTTGAGCTCTGTGTTAAATGCTTTATATCTCTTTTTTTTTTTTGAAAAAAAAAAACCGTCACAGTTACTCTAGAGGGATAACAACCATTCTAAAAGTCATTTTACTAATGAAAAACGAGATTAAGCGATTAAGTAACTTGCCCAGGGTCACAAAACGAGTTTGGTACAACATAGCTTTTAATCCTCGTAATTACCCAGTAGGCTGGTGCAGAGAATTTAAATACTTTTCCATGTGTCACAAAACCAGTAAGTAGCAGATCTGGCACTCAAAGTGAATCTTCTGACTTAAGGTACTTTGGATTATTCTGTGATATCTATGTCTTTATTACATCATACTAAGCTTGTGGAAAGTATTAAAGTACTTTGAAATCTGTTTAAAAGATGAGAAGGTTGTATCAGATGTCTAATGCCACAGTAATGCTGTGTAACACTCAGCCACGTCGGTTATATACACACAACAACTGTTTATATTTGGCTCATGAGGCTGAGGGGGCTAGCTGATCCCGGCTGGGTTGGCTTACTTGTCTGCAGTCAGCTGTGGGTCATCTAGACTGCTCTGCTCATCCTGACTGGGCTAGCTCATGTGTCTGGAGGTTGGCTGCCTTCTGGCAGACCTAGATAGTCTCCTCTGGAATGATTACAGTGACTCTCACTATTCTAGCTTGGGAATATTCTCATGGAAATCTTAGAGCAGCAGGGAGCAGAAAAGCCCAGTCATGCAAGCACTTTTCAACCTTCTGCTTGTGTTACATTTGGTAAGATCCATTGGCCAAACCAAATCACATGGCCAGAGTCAGAGTAGGAGAGCCCTACCGAGTTTATGGTGAAGGTTATGGATACGTGGAAAGGTGAAGAATTGCGTCATTTTTTGCAGACTACGCCAAGGTCTAGGAAATTTTTAGCAAAAACAGAAAAGGAACCCAGTATCCTCTGAGGTTCTCTCTTCAAGCAATTTACACTCTAAAGAAAAAGAAAGAGTAACATTTTCTTTGCTTTATTGTCCAGCTTTTATATTACATATTGCCTAGTACATCAAGGTCTAGGAGTTCCATTTACTAAAAACTGAACATGTGATATCTGGTGACATACATGGATTCATACTCTTAATTCTGAACCATAAAGTACACATCACATTTGAGTAGCGCCAAAGCAATGATGCCTGAATTTATAATTCTCTTTCAGATAGAGTGTTGGCCTAACTCACTTAGCACCTAGTGATTTTGTGGTTTAGAAGTTTGTTTTTTGGAATATGATGAAGCTGTTCTTTCTGAGTGAAGCTCCATGGGGAGACGTGGATAAACACATAAGGCTTCTAAAAGCCATCCCAGACCCCTCGAAGTCAGCCCTCAGCTTAATGTCTGGGTCAGAAGTATAACAAAGTTAGTTTTGGTAATTATTCATGAGTTTTCAGAGACTCATGATCAACATTCCCAACCTGGATTTGGTCCAATGCAACTTTATGAGGCTAAATTCTAAGCAGCATCAAAATACATGAGAATAAAAAGCTCAGCCTGGAGAACTGAGGCTTACAACGGGTTATACGTAAGGTTTTTTGTAGGAGCAATTAACTGAGTTTTATTTCTTTGATTTACTAAAACACGAAGGCATTCAAAATCACTCAGTCTTTTTCCTTAATTCATGGGAACATAACAGTAAAGCAAATACACACAGGTGAAGTGCTCTGAAGCTAAATGAAATATGTAGGCTTGCTGTGCAAATCACTTACACAAATCATTAGTTCTAAAAACTTTTATTTCCCCACAACAATATTGTGGACTATATTCTCATCTGTCGCATCTGTTCTTCATATCCTCGTTTCTACTTATTTCTTCTTTCCTCTGTAATTCTTCATGTCACTTGAGTGATACTCTTCCAATGGGCATTATGTCAATATCTGAAAGGGGTTCTAGGCTTCAGGTATAAGAGGGGGCTCTGGGAAGAGGGGAGGGTGAGGCCTCTTGGGAATGAATGTTTGCCTTTCCCCTCCCACATACACTCACTGTTTTCCATGTGTGCCCTTACAGGCCTGTCTGTCATCACTGTGGATCTCAAACAATATTAGGAAAAAAAATGACTTTGGCTTCAATTTTTTTTTTTTTTTTTTTTTACCTTGTGCTTTTCTCTTTTATCCATATTTTAGGTCACCATAACATTCTTTAGACTAGATTTATTAGAGTTAGAACTGGAGCCCAGGTCTATTTTGGAGGAAGAAGCCACAGAAGTTAGTGATGGATGTTAAATGAGGAGTCGTGGGGGAAGGAGAGGAATCAAATACGCCTCTTCACTTTCTAAAATAGACAAAGGGAGGGACGGAAATATCATTTACTGAGATTAGAAAAAACTCAGGAGGGGTGGATTTTGGCAAGAATATCAAATGTCCAGTTTGAGATATGTTAGACTTGAAATGATTTAGAATGGAAATGTCAAAAAGGGAGATTGAATACTAAGGTCTGGTGTCCAGACACGAGCTCTGACCACTTTATACCAAGATGGAGGGATCACTTTTTAAAACGTTCCTCTTTTATATATGACCAAATTATTTTCAGTAATAGTTCTGATATGAAGCAGTTAATAAAAATAACCAGAAAAAGTCCAGGGAAACATTTCTTATCGAGTATTTGTATTTCTAGTACACAAAAAGAAATAGTAATGGAACAATACTTTTAAATTACATTAAAGTATCTTGAGAAAGGTAGAATAAATTATACCTACCTATTGTTTTGCAAACATAATGGATAATGACATTACAGTTTCTGTTTTTGAACCTTTTGTAAATTTCTCAAAGGTTTTATGAAAATATGTGTCTTTATCACATGTGTTTCATTCAATAACTAGGACGGCAAAATTTGTCAATATATCTTCCCCCCTAGATAATTGAAGAATTCTTTTTATTCATTTTATTTTCACAAAACTTCTTTCACATGAAGCAAAAGACATACAAAAGGAACTTTAAATATAATGATAAGTTTGGGGTAGATTCATAAAAATAAATTCCAGAAATTACAATAATGTTTATGTCTTTGTTTCTTCCGGATTGATTCTAGTGGTTTTGAAATATTTCCGCAGTTGAAAACCTGCAAACCTGAATTAAAACGTCAAGTGGTCACATAGAATGACAACTGAAATAACTCAAGTTCTGTTTCTTCATCTTTATAATTACTGTGCTATCACTGTTTATTTGGAATCTACTATTTAAAAGCAGGAATATGTTGTACCATTGGATTTGGAGAGTGTATGAATCAAGCTCAAACTGTTTTTAAACTTTTTGAAATTAATCTTGAAACTGATGTGTCTAGGTGACTCTAGGTACATCAGGGGCTGACTGTGTAAGAGTTTCCCCAGTTAATTTCCATTAGAATATATTCTCTATTAAAGGGTATGAAATTAAAATGTACTAGTTTGAAGCTTACACATACATTATTGAAACTCAACAGTCATCATAGCAATTGTTTAGAACTTAATCCATCAAGTTTTGTTGGTTTGTTTTTTTCAGAGAGGAGTATTTTATCACTGATATTTAAAATTTCCAGCAAATGGTGCTAAATAGCTTACTATTAGTCTGTTTTGTACTTATCAGGCAAAGCATCTCTTTATTGTCTGCATGGGGGCAAATTCTCTGCTGCCACAGTTTTAGTTTGTCACTGGATTGCTAATGTAAATTTAGGGGTTAACAAACAATAGATAGTATTTAAACTCATGGGTGTGATAGGAATTTTACAAGGGGAAGTTTTTAGTGAGAACAAAAGAAGCCTGGAACAGAATCATGAGGATCTCAAAGTTTAGTAGCAAGATGGAGAAAAAGACCAGAAAAGAGTGATTGGAGAAATAAAATAAATATCAAAAGAGAGGGTTATCTCTGAAACCAAGAAAATCGAGTATTTCAAGAAGGAAGAAGTGGTCATATCTGTGAGATTCAGGAGAAAAATCAAATAGGAGGACAGTTGAAGAAATAACCATGAATTTGCAACATGGAGGCAACTGATAACTTTAGGAAGAGCAGTTTCATTAGAATATTAAAATTAAAATGGGTTTAAGTATAAACAAACTGTAGTCTCTGGTTGGACACCTAGAAATCCCAATGAATTAGCAAAATGGAAATTGTTGAAAACAGATAACTTGTTCATTTAACAAGATCATCACACAGAAAATCAACATACAAAATTCTACAGCTTTGTCATGCAACAATACCAATTAGAAAATGTGATGAAAAAAATCTATTAACAGCTACCTAATACAGAAGTATAAACCTAGCTAGAAATATGCAATACATGTACAAAGAGATATATAAAATTTAACCAAAGGACATAAAAGAAGACTAGAACAAATGGGGCAAAATATTATATTCTTGGATGGGAAAGCATAATGTCATAAAGTTCTCAAGTCTCCTCAAATTAATCTGTGGGTTCAAAGCAATACAACACCAACATCCTGACAGGATGTTTTTGTTTTGTTTTCTTAAAGTGATTCTGAAGTACATCTGGAATATAAAATATGGAAAATATCCGTTATGTATTTGAAACAGTACAATCATAAGAGACATGCTCCTAGCAGATATCAACTTATACTATAAAGCTACTATAATAAAAAATGGTTTTCTTGGCACAGGAATAATAAAATTGACCAGTGCAACATAATGAAGACTCTGGGAAGAGACTTAATATATCTATAGAAATTTAATGTGTGGTTAAGTGAGTACTTCAAATCAGTTCTGAAAGGAAGGTGTGTCTGACACCACTGGAGTGCTGCCCTACATCCTCTTGGCTTGACCTCTGGTTCCAGCCCGGTGCTGCGGCACTGTTCTGCACAGGTTTTGACCTCCTTGCTATCGGCTCCCCATCATAAGTATGTGCTGAGTATCTCTTGCTTCCTGTCCTGGAGATTCTCTGATAGTCCCACGTGAGCACACTTGACCGTGATCCACGCCACATGAAGAGGGATGGGAGTTAGTGGATGAATTCTTCTCTCTTTTGAGATTCAATTGAGTCACATGTTGTAAAGCACCTCAGAATGTCCCTCACTGGGTACCTAGTCCCCTGAAGCTGTGGCACACTGGATAATACTTGAATTGACTTTCAGTCCTTCTCTGTTGACCCCCATCCCTTACTCCTGCTCCTTGAGAAGACACTCTCAAAAAGTAGATAACCTCTGTTCCAGACTCTGCTTTTGGAAGGAACCCAGACTAAATCAGATGGACCATGTAGTCAATGGTGTTGAGAAACTGCCCCATAGGAAAAAGAATAAAGATGTATCTCTATACATCAACAAATTCCACAAATGTTAAAAAGTTAAATGTAACAATAAAACCAAAGAAAACATGAAAGTATTTGAAAACACTACCCAAGTGGAGGCCCACTCTTCTACTTCCATTTTCTCCTGTGCATCTTTTAGCCTCTTTGTCAATGTGGTTTCATTTGTTCTGTCATCCAGATATTTGTCAAAATATCATGTTTGCTAAAGGGTTCTTCTCAGTTTTAGTATTGTTACAGATTTATTATTGTCTATATATCTTCCTTGTATTGCAGTTGGATTTGGGGTAGGCAACTGAAATAAATGCAAGTATTTAGTCTGCCATTTGAACCCATAATATTTTCAATTTTGCATTAGTTATATCTTTTGTTAACAACATAAAGCTGTATTAAAAAGTCTAATATGAGAGCCTCTGACAAGTAGAATTGTATCAAACTATGACTATTTCTATTCACTAATTAAGCTGTTTTCGGTTGTCCTGCTGAGACAAAAATGTCTCCCGATATCGCACAGTCTTTATTACAGTATTTTAGAGCTGGTAGGTCCTAAGAGATCATTGAGTCCCTGGATAGCCAGCTTATGGCTTTATGACCAAATTAGTCTATGCTTCCCTGAGAGTCTGTTTTAAAAGTTACATGAATTATCATTCATGTGCTAGTAGGCTAGCAGTTCCTAACGATCTACTAATACCTAATTAAATTAAATAGTAAGTAATAATTATTATGTGGTTTAATACAGTGTAATAAATTTTATAAAGAACTTATGAAAAATTAAATAGACTTGAAAAAACTACCACATATATTTGGCTGATGCTTTAATTTTATGTAAAAGTCTACGCTAAGCAAGTATACACAAGGCTCATCATTACATAAGTTCATATGGTTTACATTTACCTAGATATCTGTTTAAGTGGTTTGTCTTTAAACATTTTATATTCCTAATATGTAATCCAAACACTTCATTTAAAATTAGTAAACACTGTGGCCTTGAGAGCAAAAGATTTTTCTCAGATCTCACTTGTAGACCTGTTCTAAGGTTCTCATTTTCTCAACTAGAAAAAAAAAATCAGGAAAATTTATTTCTTTATCTAGATATAGATGATTTTGAGTGTTAAGTGAGTAATATTTAATTAAATAGGGAAAGGCATAGGACAATTTAGGCTACAAAGTTTAAATTTTTTAATATATTGATATTTTTAAAATTATTATAGAGTCAAAAGAAGTTGCAATGATAGTACAGATGGAGCCCCAGGACCTTTTATCCAGTTTTCTCCAATGGCTACTTCTTGCCTAACAATGGTACAATATCAAAACCAGGAAATTGACATTAGTATATTGTGTAGTCATAGTTCTATGTCATTTTATCACATGTGCAGATTTGTGCAACGACCAATGCAGTCAAGAAAGAGAACTATTTCCTCACCATGTATCTCCCTTGAGTTACTCCTTTACACTCATCCCCCCTTCTCACCCCACCAACTTTCCTTAACTATACCTAACCTCTGACACCCCCCTAATCTGCTCTCCATATCCATAATTTTAACACTTTGAGCATATTATTCAAATGGAATCGCATAAGAGGTGACATTTTGAGATTGGCTTTTTAAACTCAGTGCTTAAGAACCATCCAAGTTGTTGCATCAAAAGTTCTTTTTATTTATTTGATTTTTCCTTGGTATGGCTCTTTTAATCCCACGGTATGGATGTACCACTGTTTGACCATTCATTCATTGAAGGATATTTTCATTTTTCCAGTTTGGTGGCTATTGCAAATAAAGTTGCTATGAATAGTCATGTACAGGTTTTGTGTGGATATAAGTTTTCATTTCTCTGGGATAAATGCCCAGGAGTGAGACTGCTGTGTTATATGGAAGTGTATGATTAGTTTTTTGTTTTTTTTTTTTAAGGAAACTTCTTAACTATTTTCCATACTACATTCCTATTAGCGATAGGTGAGAAATTCATTTTCTCAGACTTTTTGCCAATATTTGGTATTGTCACTATTTTTTATTTTAGCTGTTCTGATAGGAGTGTAGTCATATCTCAGTGTAGTCATATCTCATATTCACTTTGCATTTCCCTGATGGCTGGGGATGTTGAACAATTTTTCATGTACTCATCTTTCTATCCATAAATCCTGTTCTGGGAAATGTCTCTTTATATCTTTTGTCCATTTTCTAACTGGATTATTATAATTTTTAATTGTTGAGTCTCGAGAGTACTTAAAAGTTTTTAGATATGAGTCCTTTGTTAGAAATGTGGTTCATAAATATTTTCTCCCAGTTTGTGGTTTGTTACAAGCTACACATTTCACTCTTTTAACAGAGTCTTTTACAATGCAAAAATATTTTAATTTTGATAGTGTGCAACTTACTAATTACTAATTGTTTTTTGGGTGAAGTCTAAGAATTCATCTCCAAGTCATAGGTCCTGAACATTTTCTCCTCTATTTTTCTTCTAACAGTTTTATAGTTTTATGTTTAATATTTAAATCTATGATTCATTCAGGTTAGTTTTTGTATAAGGTGTGAGTTTTACGTTAAGCCTTATATTTTTGGCTATGAACACTCAACTGCTCTACTCCCATTTGTTGAAAAGAATATCCTTACTCCATTGAATTGTTCTGTATTTTTCTTAAAAGTCAGTTGACAGTATTTTTGGATTATTTCAGGGTTCCCTATTCTGTTCCATTGATCTAAATGTCTGCTCCTCTGCTAATAGTCTCACCATCTTGATTAGTGTAGCTAATAAGTCTTGAAATTGGGTGGACCAATTCTTACCATTTTCTTTTCCTTTTTAAAAATTGTTTTAGCTATTCTATCTAGCTCCTCTGCCCTTCCATACATTTTACAATAATCTTGCATATATCTCAAAAAATCTTGCTGATATTTTGATAGGCATTGAAGCCAACCTGTTTATCTATTTAGGGAGAATTGACATCTTTACTATGTTCAGTCTTCCAATCTATGAACATGCTATGTCTTTCCATTTATTTAAATCTTCTTTGATTTCATTTATTAAAATTTTGTAGTTTTCAGCATCTAAGCCCTGCACATGTTCTATTAGATGCGCACTTTTTCTTTCTCTCTCTCTCTTTCTTAGCTATTGTAAATGGTACTCTTTTGGTTTCCATTTCCATTGCCACACAATAGACACAATAGACACAATTGATATTTGTATGTTGATCTTATAAATTAACATATGACACTGCTAATTTCATTCAGTTTTATGTATGCCTCATGGCAACTACAAAGCAAAAACTTATAGTAGATACACAAAAGATAAAGAGAAGGAATCAAAGGATACCACCACGGACCACCATCAAATCACAAAAGACAGTGAAAGAGGAAGAAAGGAAAAAAGGAACTAAAAATCAACCAGGAAACAATTAGGAAGATGGCAATAGTAAATCCTTAACAATGAATAATTACTATTAATGTGGATTAAACCCTCCAATCAAAAGACATAGAGTGGATGAATGGATAAAAAACCAAGACCCAACTATATTCTGCTTATAAGAGACTAACTTGAGATTTAAGGACACATACAGACTGAAAGTGAAGGGATGGAAAAAGATATCCCAGGCAAATGGAAATAAGAAGTTAGCAGGGGTAGCCATATTTATATCAGACAAAATAGACTTTAAGTAAAAAACTGTAACAAGAGACAAAGAAGGTCATTAGATAATGATAAAAGGATCAGTTTATCAAGAGGATATAACAATCATAAATATATTTGCACACAACATTGGAGCACTTAAATATACTAGGCAAATATTAACAGATCTGAAGTGAGAAATAGATAGTAATGTAACAATTGAGAGGACTCCAGTACCTCACTTTCAATAATGAATAGGTCATCTAGACAAAAATCAGTAAGGCAATATTGGGCTTTAACTAAATTTGGACCAAATAAACCTAATAGATGTATACAGAATATTTCCAACCAAAAACAATAGAATACACCTTCTTCTTAAGCCTACATGGAATACTCTCCAGGATAGATTACATGTTATGTCTCAAAACGAGTCAACAAATTTAAGAAGGTTGGAATCATATCAAGGTCTTTCCTGACCACAATGGTATGAAACTAGAAATCAATAATAGGAGGAGGGCTTCCCTGGTGGTGCAGTGGTTGAGAGTCCGCCTGCCGATGCAGGGACATGGGTTCGTGCCCCGGTCCGGGAAGATCCCACATGCCGCGGAGCGGCTGGGCCCATGAGCCATGGCCACTGAGCCTGCGTGTCTGGAGCCTGCACTCCACAACGGGAGATGCCACAACAGTGAGAGGCCCGCGTACTGCAAAAAAAACAAAACAAAACAACAACAAGAAAATAATAGGAGGAAAAGTGGAAAACTCACAAATATGTGGAAATTAAACAACACACTCCTGACCAACCAATGGACAAAGAAGAAATCAAAGGAGAATCAAATAAATCTTTAAACAAATGAAAGTGGAAGCACAACATATCAAAACCCATGGGATGCATCAAAAGCAGTTCTAAGAGGGAAGATTATAGCATAAACACCAACATTAAGAAAAAAATCTCGCATAAACAACTTAACTTTACACCTAAAGGAACTAGAAGTAGATGAACAAACTAAGCCCAAAGTTATCAGATGGAAGGAAATAACAAATATCAGAACAGATGTTGGTCAAAGGGTACAAACTTTCATTTATGAGATGCATATGTTCTGGAGATCTAATGAACAGCATGGTTAACTATAGTTAATAGTAGTATTTTGTATACTTGAAATCTGCTAGGAGAAATAGCTTAAGCATTCTCACCCCACACACACAAAATAGTAACTGTGTGAGGTGATACGTGTGTTAATTAATTTGATTGTGGTAATCATTTCACAATATACTGTATACTTATCAAATCATTATGTTGTACACTTTAAATATATACAATTTAATTTGTCAATTATACCTCAATAAATCTGGAGAAATGTTTTAAAAATTAAAAATGTAAAATTTTTATTTGATTCTTTTTTTACCTTTTTTTTTTGCTGAGACTTTCTATTTTCCATATGTTTCAAACATATTTGTAATTGATTGTTGAAGCATTTTGTGATGGCAACTTTCAAATTCTTATTAGGTAATTAATAACCTGCATCGTATTGGTACTGGTATCTGTTGATTGGCTTTTCTCTTCCAGATTGAGATTTTCCTGGTTCTTGGTATGAAAAGTAATTTTTGGCTGAAACCTGGACAGTTTGGGAATTATGTTGTGTGACAGATTCTGTTACAGCAGGCTTTTTCTGGTACTGCTCTTGAAGAGGTAGAGGGATATCATCTCCATCTCTTTACTGCCGCATGCGAGTAAAGTCCAGATTGCCTACTTAGCCTCTGTTTATAACCTGGGGAAGGGAGGTCTGCTCATTATTGCTGGATGCCTGCAGTTGTTCAGGGTTTCCACTAGGTCTACTGATATCACACTGGTGGAGAGGTGCATGGGTGCCTTGTCTTTGCTCCCCATGTAACCTCCTGGGACACTGGTGGGGGATGGCCTCTTTATAGTCGGGTGGTTATAAAAGTCCAGACTCTCTATGAGTTCTCTGACTCCACCCCAGCATGCAGGGGGAGGGGTGCCTCATTACCATCAGGTGGGGATACAAGTCCAGGCTCTCCATGTGCCCTCCATTGACACTGTGGGCTCTTCATTACCCCCTGGGGGATGAAATTTCCAGCCCTTGGCTTTCACTGATACCCTGGCAGAGGAGTGATGGTGCTTCATTATAACCTGGTGAAGTGGGAGTCTAGTCTAGTGGTGGGTGGAGTGGAGGCAGAGTTTTTTCTGTGGTATTTGTTTGGAATAGAGTAGTTTTTGTCTCAAGTTTTTGGTCATGCTAAGTTGCCTTTTTACTGGTCCTTTGAACAGAGAGAACAAGCTTTCTTCAGGCTTCTTTTGTCTGTGCCTATTGGCATTTCTGTTTGCCCTTTCCTCCAGCATTTAGTCTCACATATACGAGGCAAAAAGAAAACAAAGAATTCACTGCTATGTTGTTCCTTGAATTCCCAGGTCCCTAGCTGGTCTGCCTTTTTCTCTTCATTTTTCATAGTCTTCTGTATGTTTTAAATGTAATGTCCAGGGGTTTAAACTGTACTTAGAAGGAGGCAGAAGTCTTACATGATGTATATGAATTATTAACAATCCAGAAAATAACAGCCAGAGAGTTATGATCATCTATATAATTTAAAATATTTCCTATTTCTCTTTGTTTGCTAATAATGTTGCCCATATAATCACACAGAGAAGGAAAAACAAGTGAACAGAAGCCAAACTAAAATACTCAATAACTTAAAAAAAATTAGAACTAGCTTACAACAGGGCATCGTTTATGGACTGAGCCAACAGGAATTCTCAGCCTCTTCTTGCTCCTTAGAATTTAGATACTCACTTTTACAGCCTCTCCTACAGCTAAGTTTTGGCTAATGTGACATAAGTACTGATGGGATCTTCTGGGACAGCTTTAGATTTTCTGGATAATAGAGGCTAGGTACAGTTAGTTCTACCTATTTTTCCCTTTCTTTTTTTCTCTCTAATGGGCCATAGCCACCATTTTGCAACCTTGGAAAATGTCAAGAAATCCCAGAGATTCCATAACTTACATCAGTGATTGACAAGCTTTTTCTGTAAAATCCAGGATTTTAGGTTTTGTAGGCTGTGCCGTCTCTGCCACAAACAGTTCTGCTCTCCTATTATGAATGTATTCACACACAATATTTGAATGAATGGATATGGTTGTGTGCCAATAAAACTTTATTTACTAATATAGATGGTGAGCCAAATTTAGCCAATGGATATAGTTTGCCCATTCCTGCTTTATATCCTTCAGCGGCTGAAAAGGTGTCAGCAATTGTCTAAGTCTATACTCCTTAAAATGGGAGGAAGATAAAGGTGCATTTGGTTAAGTCATTGTAGTTGGAGTTTCTTTCTTGTAGCTGAAACTATTGCTTATCCAAAGCCTATATAGAATACCTCCAAGTTTCCCACTAGTGTCCTTGTGAAGATAAGAAATGTTGAAATTCACGACACAGAAAATTAAAAACAACCTTTCCGAAGAGTTTCATTAAACAAATGATGGCCCACTCAGACATTTTCCACTTCAAAAAATAGCAGCAGCATCTCCCAGGAACAAAGTCAAAAATATATTTTGTCTTTATCCCTCCATCTGTCCCTGTCCCAGGTAATCTAAGTAAATCATAAAACCAGACAACTCTACTTTTATAGCATGGATACTCTTCCTGTAATAATCAGGGTTCTTTTTCTGTCTCTACTTTCTCCCACCCAGAAAAAAGCAAAAAAACAAAAAAACAGACACACAAGTTCTCCATCCAGTGGAAAATTATAACTTCCAAAAAGCAATGGGACAACAAGTGAAAGATGCTGCAGGTTTGTATATAGGAAGGCTTACTGTTTGTGTTTTCCATTCTAGGGATGGTGTGCTGTCCCTAAATGTACTGAACTCTCATCAAAAACATTACCATTACCAAAACCCTGAGATAGAGCTTTACAATGGTCAACTAGCAAACATATTTTTAAGAGTCTAATAATATTCAATGTTGGTAAGGATATAGGAAGATTGTCCCGTTACTTCTAGACGAGTAAATTGGCATCATTTAAAACAAATAAAAATTTAGTACTATATATAAAAATTTTGAAGGATTCATATATTTTAATCCATTGATTCTGCTTATAGGAAACTTTCTTATGGAAAAAAGTCACTGTGCAAACAAAGCTTTGTGTATAAAGAGTTCACTGTAACATGAGCTCAATATTAAAAATTAGAAATAAGTATATATTCAACAATAGACAAGTGACTAAATTCAGTATGATATATTCATGAAAAGGAATATCTTGAAACCACTTAAAAACTTTTTCAGTAACAAAGGGAATGCTTAAAGTATGATGTTAAATGGAAAAAGCAGAACATAGGTCTGTGGTAGGAAGCTATTCTGCTTTTACCTTGCACATTTTTTGTGCTGTTGCTCTAAATTTGGTTTTTATTCTATTGTGATTGCACTCTCAAACATGATCTCTCTAGATCTATTTCTCTCCATATTTTCCACAGATACTCAGGCATCTATCTACATAAAATAAATACAAGAAATTACAGCCATGTGTAAGCAGTGCTTTTTGTTGCGATTATATGTGATTGTCATTTCTTTTCCTAAAATTTGTGTTTTCTTAATTTTGTGTAATGAGCAGACATCAGGAAAATCATTTTAAATTCAATGAAAATCATGACTTAAAAATATTCTGCATGTATGACAAAATGTAGCTTGTTAGACAGTAGCAAATCTCCGTTCTATTTATATGTCTTCTAGACAGCTAAACATTTTTATTCACAGAGAACAAGTTCTTGACTTTGTACCTTAGAACTTTTCTCTTAATTCGCTATCCCTCTTCTCTCAGATTTTAAGGTCAGATGGAGGGGAGTGAAAAAAGCTTCCTCTTGATATAACTTCCTCTCCATCAAGTTTAAAAAATATCCCAGGGCTTCCCTGGTGGCGCAGTGGTTGCGCGTCCGCCTGCCGATGCAGGGGAACCAGGTTCGCGCCCCGGTCTGGGAGGATCCCACATGCCGCGGAGCGGCTGGGCCCGTGAGCCATGGCTGCTGAGCCTGCGCGTCCGGAGCCTGTGCTCCGCAACGGGAGAGGCCACAACAGAGGGAGGCCCGCGTACCACAAAAAAAAAAAAAAAAAAAAAAAATCCCAATATCATCCATAATAGATGCACTGTTTAGAATCACACATACTGAAGTGTTGCTTTACACTCTTGCCCATTACTTTTTCCCCAAAATAAGTCCAGGAATAGGTCCAGAGAATAGGAGTTAAAACCTAAATAAGCTTCAAAGAGTAAGATTTTAATATCTTAGAGCTGCTATCTTTGGAAGTAATTCATTCATTTCTTTATAAATTAAAAATATATTTTGATAACTATTAATTTCTTTATATGATGGTAGAGTATGATATAAAGATGAAACAAATATGTTCTCCTATCCCAGTATAGCTTACAATCTAGAAGTAGAGAAAAGTATTCTGAATGAGTAAACAGAATATACTTAGACAATGAAATACACAGAAGAGGAATAATAAAAAGCTATAAGACCCATAACGCCGTATACAAAAATTAACTCAAAATAGATCAAAGATCTAAATGTTAAGACCTACAGCTATAAGAAGAAGGCATAGGGCAAGGGCTTCACAACATCAGATTTAGCAATAATTTCCAGAATAGGACACCAAAGCTACAGGCAGCAAAAGAAAAAATAGACAAATTTGACTTCTTGAAAATTAAAAAAAGTATGCATCAAAAGACAATATCATAGAGTAAAAAGGCAACCCAAGGAATGAGAGAAAATATTTGCAAATCATGTATCTGATAAGGGATTAATGACTTGAAAAGACTTTTCTCCAAGGAAGATATACCCATGACCAATAAGCACATGAAAAAATGCTTAACATCACTAATCATCAGGGAAATGTAAATCAAGACTACAATGTGATTATACTTCACGCCTATTAGGATGACTACTATCAAAAAAAGAAAAAAAGAAAAAAAAACACCCCCAAACCAAAACAAAACCAGAAAATGACAGGTATGGCTGAGGATATGGAGAAATTGGAACCCTTGTGCACTATTGGTGGGGCTGTAAAATGGTACAGCCACTTTGGAAGACAGTACAGTGGTTCCTCAAAAAATTAAAATCAGAATTACCATATGATCCAACAATTCTACTTCTGGGTATATACCCAAAATAATTGAAATCAGGGTCTCAAATAGATATCTGTACAACCTTGTTTACAGCAGCATTATTCGTAGTTGCTAAAATGTGGAAGCAAGCCAAATGGTCCATCAATTGATGAATGAATAAACAAAATGTGTCATATACATAAGCAGAATATTATTCAGCCTTAAAAATTAAGGAAATTCTGACACGTGCTACAACATGAATGACCCTTGAGGACATGGCTAAGTGAAATAAGCCAGTCACAAAAAGACAAATAGTGTATAATTCCACATATATGAGGTACTTAGAATAGTCAAAATCATAGAGAAAATAGAATGGTGGTTGCCAGGGGCAGGAATAAGGAGCTATTGTTGAAAGGGTATAGAGTTTCAGTTTTTCAAGATGAAAAGTCTTCTGGAGATGGATTGTGGTGATGGTTGCACAACATTATAAATGTATTTGATACCACTGAGCTGTACACTTAAAAACAGTTTTAAGATAGTTGAATTTTATATTATATATTTTACCACAATCAAAAAATAGGAAAACATTATAAGTCTTTAGAAAATCAAATGAATATATATTCAAAACTCTCTAATATGTATTATATAAAAATAAATAAGATAGTAAACATTAGGAAAAAAATATTTTGATTAAGCCAATCTTTAATAAGAGAAAGTAACTTTTAGCACCTTGAAAGCATTTAAAAAAGTAGATTATAGTAGCTCAGAGAGGCATTTACTTATGCAAATGTCAAGACAGAAAACTGGCTCACTTTTTCTCACACACCACAATCTCCGACACCATTTATCTCCTTCCCCAAATAATGGCAAAATGAAATATCTGGTTAAAATATGAGAGTATACAATAGTCATATTTTAATCAACAGCCTATTTGTTAGCATCAAATGTACATAAAGATTATAGGAGAAGTAGAACAGGATTGTTAGCGATATGGAAATATAGATGCAACCAACTGAAATTGCTGATATTGGATAGTTTTTGACCTATAAAAATGGCAGTTTCATATGGTTCATTTTAATAGATATTTGACTACTAAAAAGAAACTAGAATTCTGAAAAGACATCTCTAAATGAGGTGCTTGACTATATAAAGTGTATTGAATTAACAGAGTCTATTTTTTTTTAAACCTGTTGATGTGTAACGGGCTCCACACGGTGTAACTTTAACATGTATGATATCTTTTAAATTCCCACAACTACTCTTAAATTATTCAGGCATTTTTAGGCATGGAGATGATCAATGTCTACTAAAACTAATTTGCTGCTTCTTCGCTGCATCCGAACATTTTGATTCCTATTATTGCACAACATATCAATTTGATGGGCTTGTAATTTTGCTGATAACGTTGTAATAATAAATTGCTCATTTGTGTATTATATTGTTATTCAGCCTGGCCTAGCTCTTGGAAAACTAGAATGTAAGAGTCTGGTTTAAATTCTCATCCATTTTCATTGTAACATAGCAGATTTCTTTTACGCCTGCCATATACATTTAGATACAGGGACACATTTGGGAAATGTCAGTTGGTTTGCTGTTCTTGGTATAACAATATTGCTTGATATAACTATTTAATGTATATAACTGGGTTTGGTGATGGATTGAGTTGTACCATGGTGTCACAATTCTTGATCTTTGTAATGAGCTTTATTCTTTGGATCATTTAATTTTGTTAGGCAGACATGTTTTATTTCTTAATGACAAAAAGAGAGCATGCTCATCTCTAACAACTCTTCCTTCTAGTACCCTCTCTCCACCTTCCTCCTCTGTAACAGTTGAAGCACTAAATCTAATCTTTTGCATTTGAAGAAAGATTTTCCTTTTTATTTAGGGGCCTCTTTTGTCTTTCTAATTTTTAAATGATGTGCAGTCAGACCTGGTTAATCTGAATGCAAAATCCATTTTAGAATGAAATAGAAATCAGTATAGCAAGTCAAGGGGGTACGTGCAGGAAAAGGTTGAAAAGCTGAATCACTTTCATCATGACACTAAGAGAAATATTTTTCTTCATAACAGCGCATTTATTGTATGTTGTTCCTTACATCAATTCAAGATTTCTGAACCTCAGCCCTTGACATTTTGGGCCAGATAATTCTTGTTTCTGGCAGCTGTCCTGTACACTGTGGGATATTTAGCAACTTCCCTGGCCTCAGATGCCAGTGGCACCCCATACCCTAGTAGTCTCAGACATTGCCAGATGTCTCCTGGGGGCCAAAATTGCTCCAAGTTGAGAACTACTGCTGTAACCCCTCTAAAACTTTGATTTAGCTATAGGCAGCCAGAATAAATAAATCACAAATTTACATTCCTCATGTTTCAAAACCAATTCACTGCTAGTGAAAGGACTCAAAATGCTACACAGGACTGTACTTGGCAACTGGTAATAGGCTCAAAGGGATCTCAATATGGTGTCATGAAGATTGGAAGGTGCCTTTTTTACATGTTAGCACCTAATAAATGCCACACACTGAAAAGATGGCTAGTAAAAAGGGCTTATTACTGGATGCTCATCAAGTACAAATATAACTATAATTTTGATAAACATACTATTCACTAAAAACCTTTATTTGAATTTTTAAATAGTTACCAATGGATAGGAACTGTGTTTCTGTTATTTCAGTCACTAAAACTACTATTTATCATACACACAAAGTGCTGTGATAGATGTGGGAAGAGAGACAAATATTGACACATCATCTATTACTGGCAGATATACACAGCCGTGGCCTCTACAGCCCCAGACTCAGACCAAGCCCTTTACCCTGGAGCAGGAATCTCAGTTTACTTCACAGGAATAACCCTACCAGCTGCCCATTCCTTGTAGGTATTTACACCCCAACTTTATGTATATACATATGCATAAAGATATATATGTATATGTGTATGATGTATGTGTTGGTATATATTTAAGTGATAGCATAAACAAATTTACCCCAAAATAAAAATGAACAGAACAAATATTATTAACTGCTCTCCTCTTTTTGGTAGGGTGAGTTGTGAGGAAAATCCTTTTGTTTATACCGAGCAGGATGGTGTAAATGAGAAAATGAGAAATGAGAAAACTTGAGAGAGAGGATATAATGGTACATAGGAGAAAATTTATAGTGAAGAAGATTTGTGTGGAAGAGGATTGATAAGACATAAAGAGCCAGGAGGGTGTGAGGCAAAGACTTTGGAGGTATTTGGAGGGAGGGATTGCTGCTGAGAATTGTGACATTTTGAATTTTTAAGAAATCAATCTGTCTTAATAGGAAATTTCAACACAATTATTAATAATGTCAATTTAAAAAATATTGAAGTATATTTGACTTATAATGTTCTGTTAGTTTCAGGTGTACTGCAAAGTGATTCAGATATATACGTGTGTGTGTGTGTGTATATATATATATATATATATATACACACATATATATACACATATATATATTTTTTCAGATTCTTTTCCATTACAGGTTATTCCAAGAGACTGAATATAGTTCTCTGTGCTATACAGTAGGTCCTTGTTGTTTATCTATTTTATATGGAGTAGTGTGTATCTGTCCATCTGAAACTCCTAATTTATCCCCCCCTCCCCCTCTGCTTTCCCCTTTGGTAACCATAAGTTTCTTTTCTATGTCTGTGAGTCTGTTTCTGTTTTCTAATTGTCAATTATTTAATAGTCAGACAGAAACAATTAGTAAAGAGTCACTGACAATCAACATTGGTGCGGTAGGTTCACCTAGTAATCCAGCTCTCTCAGCCCCTTTACAGGGACCCTCAACATCCCTGCAAAAAAATAATGGGAGCAAGTGGAAAAGTTGTCTCCAGAACTGGTACCAAGAACCTCCCTTTATTTCATTTGACCCCATAGCTTCTTACTCTTATTTACCCTTCTTATCTGACACACACACACGTTAACTTTTGATACCTACCTTGGACTCTCAGATATGATGAAGCATTTAATTGGACATGCTTCTTCAGTTCATTCCCTGAGACATGAAGAAATCCTGGTAATTCCAAGTAAAAAGCACTCCTCTTTCATGCTGACTTAGGAAACTGAGATTACTAGTAACAAACTTCTAATTTTTTTTCTGGGAGAAAGAGATATTTTATTTATTTATTTAATTATTTATTTAATTTTTTTTAACATCTTTATTGGAGTATAATTGCTTTACAATGGTGTGTTAGTTTCTGCTTTACAACAAAGTGAATCAGTTATATATATACATATGTTCCCATATCTCTTCCCTCTTGCATCTCCCTCCCTCCCACCCTCCCTATCCCACCCCTCTACGTGGTCACAAAGCACTGAGCTGATCTCCCTGTGCTATGTGGCTGCTTCCCACTAGCTAACTCTTTTACATTTGGTAGTGTATATATGTCCATGCCAATCTATCACTTTGTCCCAGCTTACCCTTCCCCCTCCCCGTGTCCTCAAGTCCATGAGCTATTTTAGATACAGTTATTTAGGATCTGATCCACAAAGTGCAAATAGCACATGAAATCCTTATAACTGTAAAATTAATGCTATTTTTCCCATAAACACTCATGTACTATTCAAGATTCTTTTGGTTTTAAGTAAAAGAAATGGAACTGGAACTAGTCTAAGTAGAGCAAACAAACCAACAAATGAAAGATAGGGGTCATGGGAGAGGTTTATTAGCTCATGTAACTGAATTAAAAATCCATTGGTAGATGGCTTCAAGCACTAGTAGATACAACGGTTCATGATATTTTCAGAACTTTCTCTCTTTCTCTATTTTCCTTTCTCAAACACAATCTTTTCATATAGCAAACAATCGCCATTGTCAATCCAAGATTTACATCTTATGAGTTTAATAAATTGCATGCACCAAAAAGGATTCTTTGCTACAAAACAGAAGCTAACTGCATAACTTATGTAAAGAAGAAAAAATAAATTTATTGGAAGAATATTTAGTAGTCTGCCAAATTAGGGGCGGGGGCGGTCTAGAGAACTGATCTATATAAACGGGCATAAGTTACAGAGGCTAAGCCGCCATCAGTCACTCCCTACTACTGCTGACTTTTCTAACATTGGACCATAGAGTATTGGCTCAGTAATTCCTGTTCTGCAAACTAAACCCACAAAAATCTCTAAATATTTCTGGACAGCAGCAGCAGATTGGAATAATCCAGATGCTATGCCTGTGTCTTAACTGCCAGAGAGCAGATAAAGAGATGTTGTGCCCCCTTCAGATTTCACGAGTGTTTCCTGCCTTTAAACATAATCCACCCAATGAGGATTCCATCCAACTAGGAAATATTTTCAAAGGCTGCATAGCAGAAGCTGACAAATATCCATTAAAGTCTACCCTTTTAGTAAAGAGGAAGGGAAAATCAGTTTGAATGTTTAAATACATATATGACAGATCAGGGAAGGAAGGAAATATAGTAAGGCATTACTTACTTGTCTCAACTGTTTTTGAGATTGGAACTCCTATTTTAAAGTTCTCTTCTGTAATACACTTCATGTCTCATTTTACTTTTTTTTTAACTAGTATCTCAGCTTTTGGAGTTAAGTTCTTTATCCACTGTGGTGAATAGACCATAGTTTCTGAGGTATGGCAGCCTCTTACTTGTATGGGATTGCTGTAGTTTTCCATTCATGGTTACTGCCGAACATGGCAATATAAGGAGTTGTCTCAGGCAATCTCTTGATTTCATTCATACATCTTCTTTCTTCCACTATAAAGTTGCAATGTTTGTTTTCCAGCTGATTATCAGTAACCATAGTCCTAGAAGCAATATAATCTTCTCGTTGCCTTATCTCTCAGTGGACTAACAGGTCTAATAGTCTCAGCTTTCAATTTGATGCAACCATTGGTGAGCTGTGTTCTCTCCAAACTAGAGATTTCTTTAAGTCTTCTATATGTCATTCCATTATTCTATAAGACCATCTATTTTTGTCTGATTTTTATGTGAAACCAATGAATCCTTGGACTACCAGCCCAAAATATTTACTTATTTTGTGATGCATTGACTTCTTGATCATAAGCAATGGTGTTAGCATAAAATGATGGCATAGAAGGCAAATGAGAAGATTACAGCTGGTATGGCTTGCAGAATGATAAAATCCAAATTAGAATCCATTTCTATTCTAGTGCTGACAAATTGCTTCCCTCTAAGGTGGAAAGCATTAAAGGCAATGAGCTTGTCCCTAGGCGTCTGGTTGTTCTTAGGTAGGGGATTCAAGTTTGGTCACTGATGCTGTGTATTAGGCTCTCACTGGAGTGGTACACAAGTCAGCTTATAAGACAGGGTTCATATGTTGTTGAGCCAAATCCAGCCAACATATTTTTATGAGCTTCTTGGCAGCTTTTTAATTAACTTCATATCTGCTTAAGCTAGCTGATGTAAGTCTGTGGTTTACTATCAAGAATCCCCAGTATCTCAGGAACTTGTTTCCCAGAATGACATAAAATAATATCTCTCTTGCTCTCCACAAAGAGAGACAGGGCCTTGCTTTCCAACAATTTCCACACAATGGGGGATGGTTCTAAAACGGGAAGTGTGTTCAGATGGTCAGAAACTAAATCGGTTTCCTATGGCTGCTGTGGCAAATTACCCCAAACCTGATGTTTTAAAACAACACAAATTTACTCCTTTATGGTTCTGGAGGTCAGAAGTCCAAAATCAGTTTCACTGTGCTAAAGTCAAGATGTCAGCCGGTCTGATTTCTTCTGAAGACATTGAGGGGAAAATCCATTTCTTTGCCTTTCCAGCTTCTACTGGCTGCTGGTGTTCTTTGGCTTGTGGCCCCTTCCTCCATCTTCAAAGCACATCACTCCAAACTTTATTTCCATTGTCATATGACCTTTTCTCTGCCTCTCTCTTATGTCTTTGTGGCCATTATTCAGCTTCCCACAGAAATAGATTCTACTCCAAGGGAAAATGAAAAAGAAAACAAAACAAAACAAAAAAACCTCCAAAATAAAAAAGGCCACCCCCAGAAGAACTTTGAAAGGCTTGAGTCACAGGTCCATCTCTGAATCTAGGGGTGGGTTGAGGACAGTCCTATCCAATTCACATAGAATTAATCTCTCCCAGGAAATGGCTACAATTTATGAAGAATTTGAAGCATATGAAGTGATATGTGCCTGTCACCATGCTAAGAATGATTCTTGGATTATGTCATTTAATCCTTATAATTATCTTACTATTATGGAACAATAATTATCTATATTTTGTAGATGAGAAAACTGAGGCACAGAGAAGTATTGATAAATTACTGGTAACAAAGTCACAGAGAAGTGGGATATGAATCCAAGAATTTTAATTCCAGAGTCTGAATGCTTAACCTTGAAGTAATGCTGGGTTAAAAATTAGGGGCATACACAATTAAAGATCTCTACCACCATCCATGAGCATGATATCATTCTGTTGTCACAGACTGAGTTTTCCAGAAGCAGATGCTGTGATGGAGTTTGGAGCAGAAGATATTTATTATCAATATCTGTGAAAGTTAGGGGTAGGGAGCAGATTTGGTCAGAAGAAGTCAAATTCTGATACAGGTTTGATAAAGCCTTGGTCAACACAATGAGGATCTGGAGCAAATTCTGCCCATCAGAGGGTCCTGCATTGTCTTAATTATAGCTGGGCCTTAATACCCTCACCTCACTCAGTCAATGACTTGGCTGCTCTGGGAAGGGCATGACCCCAGGCAAGGTAGCTCTTAGCACCTAAGACAGACTTTCAAAGAGCCAACAGCTGGGCGGTCTGCTGACCTCAATTCTTGCAGCTGGACAGAGAGTCCTCTCTTAGAGGGAGATCTGGGGTAGAGGCACATCTTTGTGTTCACCACACATGTCATTTAGACCAGTTTTCAACCTTGACCATATATTAGAATCACGTGGGGAACTCTTAAAATACCAGGGTCATACCCTAGTCTAATTAAATCAAAATCTCTAAAGTAGGGTATAACATCAGTTTTTAATAGAATGCCCAAGGTGATTCTAATGTATGACCAGGACTGAGAATCATTGATAGAGAGCAAGGCTGAGAAAGTAGGTAATTTTTTGGAACTTCCAAAAATAAGATGGAAAAAATTTATCTTTAAAAGCCACTTGAGTTGTTGAGAAATTCATTCATGATAAGGGCATATTTTAATTCATTTTACTATAACTAGTGTTCATATGCACATATATATAATTAGAAAGAAACACATACACACACACATACACAAACACATAACTTCATATAACTTTTGCTTAAGTATTTCAGAATCCCCCCAAGCCTGCTCATATGGTGTTGAAAAGAAGATGGTTTTTATCCTTTTGGTCTTTTAATAGCTATCGCTGAAAAACTTATTTCTTCAGCACCATAGAATCTCAGATGGATGAATTTCCAATTATCTATTTATAAATGAAATTCTGACCTCGCTACTGGAAAGGTCACGCCTAGTGTGATCTCTCAGCCATATGGCTGAGAAAATGAAGCAGTAAGTTTATTCTTCTGAGATACATGTTGATGCCTCCGCTAATTAGTCTTCTCTGAATTTATGTCACTGTTATTAGAAGACTTGAGACAGAGAAAAATCTATAGTATTTAGTTAATAATGTAACAATTTACTTTGAAATGGAGCCAGGTAGACCAACTGGTAATCTTAATTAGGAGAGAGATGGGTAAAATCTTATAATGCTGAATTGCACAGATTAATCACAATTGTTTTCACTTGAAGTGGAATACTTTTATAGCCAAGATTTAATTTGTTTATAATTGTAATAGTTATTTTAATAAAATTCCTAATTATATTTTACTGGGGTTCCTGGCTCTGCTTCTACATTTTCTCTTTCTTATGGTCAAGATCACTTTCACGTGTATTTATAGATTTAATCGTAACTCAGACTTTGGAACCAATTCTGACTTAAAGACCAAGGTGACTCTGAAAGACTTTAGTCAGAAAATTTCTGGTTTAGCACTGTTACTGTAATGCTGGTCTTGGTAGATAATATGCCTTTTCTCCTTGAACCCTTAACTTTGTGTCTCCATTGTCTAATACCAGTCCTTCAAGATGCCAAGGGTGTACTTGGATTTGCTGTGACAGCCGGATACTTGAATCTTTGAAACCTTTTGTAAGCATCAGCCCATTTCCTATTTGGAGTAAGAATACTGAATCTTGGTCTTAGCACTGACATTGAGCAAATACAATTTTTTTGTTCTTTTGTTTTTCTTGTCTTCCTTTTTTTCTAATACGTGGATATTTGGATTTGATGATGCATCTGCAGAGTCCTGTTTCTGAGCGTCTCTCCATCTTCTGCATAATATTTTCTTGCTCTCACAGTTTGACCAACATAGAAGGTTTTTTGGAAATGCTACCAGTTTTAATAAGTGCTATGTACTTTCCAAATCTTTAACCTTATCTTAATATAACTCCAGTCTTTAAACACCATTCTCCCCTGCCTTAGAATTTTACTTAGATGTTATATATAGGAGCAGATTTTAAATCTCAAATTTAGTATTAGTAATGTTAATATAAATGTGATGGTTAACCCTATTTATAACATAATATGAATGATGGATAAGGAACAAAAAGAGTTGAAGAAAGGGGTCAGGGTCATTATGTTCTAAGGTAGACTGTGGCCTGTTAATAGATTGCTATAGCTAAATCATCAAGTATGGAACAGCAGTCATTTACTGCCTATGACTAGTAGATGGTTGGCAGGAGAGGTGAAAAGTATAATATGTTTTGCATGGGTCAAGCTTCTTTCAAAGTTCTGTGCCTATTTTGGTGTTACTAAGTGAAAGGGATTATGTCCATATTTCCCTTTCATACTGGGGTAATGGTATGGTTCCCGTCTTATAGAATATGTATTATGTAGGTCATATATACTATAAAATACTAACATATATCTTTGGACCAAAAAAATAATAGTAGTCTGTGTGAGAAG
The DNA here is from genome assembly GCF_002837175.3 of Physeter macrocephalus. Taxonomy (NCBI): domain Eukaryota; kingdom Metazoa; phylum Chordata; class Mammalia; order Artiodactyla; family Physeteridae; genus Physeter; species Physeter macrocephalus. The sequence continues at coordinate 41,897,851 of NC_041232.1, forward strand.
CATTCTATAGCCTGAATGTTGAAATGACTTATGAAAAAATAAAGAACCCTTGAAATAGAAATGGAAATACGCCTAGGAAAATATTGGGGAAAATTAAGTTTGCATGGGTAGTGTACATAAACCGTTAACTTTTCTAACATTGGATCCTGTAACTTCTCCTTCAAGGGTTGTCTCTAGAATAAAGCTTTCAGTCTGACCTTTAAGTCCATCAGTGACATGATGTAAACTTAATATCTCTAAGTATTTATGTTCTTGCTTTTTCTCACTTGGGGTTTTGAGAGAACTAAAAGCTTTAGGTGAAAACAAATATATATCCACACAAATATGTATATATGTATACATATACATATGTATGCAGCTGTGTATGTATGATCTATTTATATCTATCTATCCATCATCTATCTATCCATCTATATATTTAACACACACTAGTCAAAGACCGCCAGGAACACGTCTCTACTGAAAGTTGTGTTTATCGGTGCTTCTTGCAATAAGAGAGACTACACAACATGGGGAACCAAAAAAGGGGTGTTAGGAAGGCTTAGACTTCCTAACACCATCCTATAGGATTAGACTTTGTGTTAGGATTTTGATGGTCTAGTGAAGCTTTGGTTGGGCGCTCTCAGAAAGTGGGGGCAATTCTATCAATTGTTATCTTAATATGTTTTATCTGGGATGCAAGAGGAACAGAGTGAAGCTAACACACCATTTGGTAAGGAAGCAGCAGTCACTGATGTTAGCTGGGGGAATGCCATGTTTGATCATTTTCATGATTTGTTTTTTCACTGTTTGATCTTTTTTTTTTTTGTCTGTTTGATCTTGTTTTATCTGTGCTCAGACATGACTATGAAGTGGTCTTGTCTGTGTCTGCTCCAGGTCACAGAGAGGTCTTCTTCGATGCTGGTGTTCTGTGAAATTGTTTATGTTCAGTAGGAAAAGCCAGGGACTGGCTGACTGACAGCTGTCCGGGCTCCTTTTCTTTCTCTCTCTCCAAATATATGTATTGATACATGTGTATCTAACCATATATAGGATCATCTATTGCGTTATTTTCATATTGAATTTGTATTTGTGTTTATAATAATATTGGCACCAAGAAGGACTACCTTAAATGTTGAAAGGAAATTATAAGAGAAATCGGGTTAATTTATATAAATCATGTAATAGCATCAACAATTACTAGTTAGTGTCTTTGTGTGCTCTATAAGCAAGTGTATTCTGGTGGTTTGGGCATAGACGAAGAGTGGGAGAACTGAGTTTTCACAAGGCATATGGTAATATACAGACATGACAAATTCAGAAGGACCTGGGTTCTAACTTTTTCCTATTTTGAGCAGTGATTTACTTGCAAATATATCATCCATTACATTGCATTAATGTTCTTGCTGTGAATTTTACTGGTTTGGTAGTTTTTAATGTAATTTATAGAAGTTTTAATTTTATATTTAGGTAAGAACTATAACAGGAGGTACTTAAACTGGTATTGTGATATGTATATATGCATTATAGTAAAATAATAAGAATTAGTTAACCCTGTGGCTATGAGAATTTTTCCTTTTAAATATTTCTGAACTCAAGTTGGATTAGACCACTAGATGACTTGCCTTCACGTCAATACATCTGTGCTTTCTATTTTACATATTTTCTAGTGTGATTTTTTAAAAAAAATTCTACCTGAATGAACTTCCTTTCATCTCTATCTCTTGCAATCTTACACATTCTCCAAGGCTTATCTCAAATGTCAGCTGTCTCATCAGTTTAGTGGAATTTAACCCTTCCTTCTCTGTGCTCTTATATCTCCAAAGTGAAAATAAAACACTTGTCCACATATTCCATTGAACTCTATTTATGTGGGTAACAGTCCTCTAGCTTGTAAGCTCCTTAAGGGTAAGAAGTTCCATAATAGTGATACTTTCCCCATATTTTTAATGTAAGTTTTGGCACAGAAAATTCACTAAATAAACATTATTTTGCCTAAAATTAAAGTGAGTAAATATCTGAAAATTACTAGAATTTTATGAAAAGTGGCAGACATCAGAGTGTTAATTTTGACATGAAAAAAGTCAAGGTGATTTAATAAACATGTGAGAATATAATAAAATAAAGGAAAAAATGTGCCCTTTATTTGCCATTATAGTAATAATTATTTTTATTATAACAAACACATATTGTAAGCTTGCTATATATGTCTGGAATCTTGTAAGAACTTAATCTGTAAAAACTCATTTAAGGGCTTCCCTGGTGGCGCAGTGGTTGAGAGTCTGCCGGCCGATGCAGGGGAGGCGGGTTCGTGCCCCAGTCTAGGAGGATCCCACATGCCGCGGAGTGGCTGGGCCCGTGAGCCATGGCTGCTGAGCCTGCGCATCTGGAGCCTGTGCTCCACAACGGGAGAGGCCACAACAGTGAGAGGCCTGCGTACCGCAAAAAAAAAACCAACAAAGAAAAAAAACAAAACTCATTTAATTTCTAAATCAATCCTATGAGGTAGAAATAATTATTATCCCCATTTTACAGATGAGAAAACAGAGGCACAGTAAGGTTAAGTAGCTCACCCACGGTTACATACTTACTAAGAGTGGAGTCAGTTTCCAAATCTAGTTTTGGCTCCACAGTCAATGGCTTAATTAAAGAAATTAAATAAGTGGTGAAAATATGAATTCTGTTTGGATGCAAATTTACTTTCAAATGTCAGAGATATCTGGATCTGGAAATGATTTCAAGGGCATATTGTGGACTCTTTTTAGGGTACCTGGAAATAGATGACCAGGGAAATTGTTACTCAGAACTACATTGTAAAGATTATCTATGTGTTATAGTTTCCTGAAAATTAAGGCATTTAATGTTTCTACACATTTCCTACTTGACTATTTTAGAAAAATAATTATGACATTCAATTACAATAAATATTCAAAAATTTTCCTATGCAATGAATTTGAAAGCCCCAAATGTTTAATGCTGTCACACAGTTAGAGGTCATTATTAGTCCCTACCAGCTCATAAATGAGTTCTCTTTGATGGAATTTTATAACACCATTTCTAGTTATGTGGAAATCCTATCTATTCACAGTAAGAATCTAAAGCTTTATTCTAATAAATTGCAGCAAATATACTGGAGGAGAAATTTTACAGTGTTTTTTCTCCAGATCCCACATAGATGACTAACATTTAAAAGGCTGGAATTGTATTAGACACTTCAATTATTAATTGACAAAAATGTTCCAAAAAAGATGATAAAGACCTTATTCATGTTTGACCTGTGACACAATTTTGCTCAGTTTAAAAAATGATTTGTTTCTGTGTATATTCAATAAATTGCAGATGACTCATATTCATCAAAATAAGCTTAACTGGCATATAATAGGGAAATAGGCCAGATCATTTTTGAAATGCCCAAATCAAGAGCAAATGAAGCTTATGGAATGCCCCTCTTCTGTACCAAATCATACATGAATGCATAAATTCACTTGTGATTTAAAAACAGAGCTACAAACCAAGAGATCACTGAGGAAATAAAAAAAATACCTAGAAACAAATGACAATGAAAACATAATGACCCAAAACCTATGGGATGCAGCAAAAGCAGTTCTAAGAGGGAAGTTTATAGATAAACAAAATGGATAAACCATTAGCCATACTTATCAAGAAAAAAGGAGAAGACTCAAATCAATAGAATTAGAAATGAAAAAGAAGTAACAACTGACACTGCAGAAATACAAAGGATCATGAGAGATTACTACAAGCAACTATATGCCAATAAAATGGACAACCTGGAAGAAATGGACACATTCTTAGAAATACACAACCTTCCATGACTGAAACAGGAAGAAATAGGAAAAATATGACCAGACCAATCACAGGCACTGAAATTGAAACTGTGATTAAAAATCTTCCAACAAACAAAAGCCCAGGACCAGATGGCTTCACAGGTGAATTCTATCAAACATTTAGAGAAGAGCTAACACCTGTCCTTCTCAAACTCTTCCAAAATATAGCAGAGGGAGGAACACTCCCAAACTCATTCTACAAGGCCACCATTACCCTGATACCAAAACCAGACAAAGATGTCACATAGAAAGAATACTACAGGCCAATATCACTGATGAACATAGATGCAAAAATCCTCAACAAAATACTAGAAAACAGAATCCAACAGCACATTAAAAGGATCATGCACCATGATCAAGTGGGGTTTAATCCAGGAATGCAAGGATTCTTCAATATACACAAATCAATCAACGTGCTACACCATATTAACAAATTGAAGGAGAAAAACCATATGATCATCTCAATAGATGCAGAGAAAGCTTTCGACAAAATTCAACACCCATTTATGATAAAAACCCTCCAGAAAGTAGGCGTAGAGGGAACTTTCCTCCACATAATAAAGGCCACATATGACAAACCCACAGCCAACATCGTGAATGTTGGTGAAAAACTGAAACCATTTCCACTAAGATCAGGAACAAGACAAGGTTGCCCACTCTCACCACTATTATTTAACCTAGTTTTGGAATTTTTAGCCACAGCAATCAGAGAAGAAAAAGAAATAAAAGGAATCCAAATCAGAAAAGAAGAAGTAAAGCTGTCACTGTTTGCAGATGACATGATACTATACATAGAGAATCCTAAAGATGCTACCAGAAAACTACTAGAGCTAATCAATGA
>NC_041232.1:41902683-41903690 GCF_002837175.3 Physeter macrocephalus
AAAATGTTCATTGCAGCTCTATTTACAATAGCCAGGACATGGAAGCAACCTAAGTGTCCATCAACAGATGAATGGATAAAGAAGATGTGGCACATATATACAGTGGAATATTACTCAACCATAAAAAGGAAAGAAACTGAGTTATTTGTATTGAGGTGGATGGACCTAGAGACTGTCATACAGAGTGAAGTAAGTCAGAAAGAGAAAAACAAATACAGTATGGTAACACATATATGGAATCTAAGAAAAGAAAAAAAATGGTCAGAAGAACCTAGGGGCACGACGGGAATAAAGATGCAGACCTACTAGAGAATGGACTTGAGGATATGGGGAGTGGGAAGGGTAAGCTGGGGGAGAAAAGACAGCCTCTTCAATAAGTGGTGCTGGGAAAACTGGACAGCTACATGTAAAAGTATGAAATTAGAACACTCCCTAACACCACACACAAGAATAAACTCAAAATGGGTTAAAGACCTAAATGTAAGGCCAGACACTATCAAACTCTTAGAGGAAAACATAGGCAGAACACTCTATGACATAAATCACAGCAAGATCCTTTTTGACCCACCTCCTAGAGAAATGGAAATAAAAACAAAATAAACAAATGGGACCTAATGAAACTTAAAAGCTTTTGCACAACAAAGGAAACCATAAACAAGACGAAAAGACAAACCTCAGAATGAGAGAAAATATTTCCAAATGAAGCAACTGACAAAGGATTAATCTGCAAAACATACAAGCAACTCATGCAGTTCAATATCAAAAAAGCAAACAACCCAATCCAAAAATGGGCAGAAGACCTACATAGACATTTCTCCAAAGAAGATATACAGATTACCAACAAACACATGAAAGAATGCTCAACATCATTAATCATTAGAGAAATGCAAATCAAAACTGCAATGAGATATCATCTCACAGTGGTCAGAATGGCCATCATCAGAAAATCTAGAAACAATAAATGCTGGAGAGGGTGTGGAGAAAAGGGAACCCTCTTGCACTGCTGG
>NC_041232.1:41904259-41956376 GCF_002837175.3 Physeter macrocephalus
GCAGAAACTGACACACCATTGTAAAGCAATTATACTGTAATAAAGATGTTAAAAAGAAATAAAAATAAAAACAGAGCTACAATTAGAGAAAGTTGAGTTCCCAGAAACATATCAATAACTGGCTTATGGACACATTAGTCATAACTGACGGGATAATTTAAAGAACCAACAGATACGAGTAATCTCTTCAGAAAGTAGGCCAACTCTAATTTACATAGTGAAGCTGCTAGAGTTAAATACTTCTTCTAGTTGGAATCTAATGATATTCAAATCTAGCATCCTCAAAAGCATTAAAGTAGAATATTAGCCTTCAGTTGTTATGAAAATATAAGGTTTGGATTTGTTGTTCATTTTTTTCCCTATAGCCATGTATCTAAATTTGCAATCATCACAAATATTTAAGATTTTCTCCAAATTTTAAATAACTATCCTTGAATAAACATTTTGGGCAAAAAAAATGAGACTTAGTAAAGTTACTTGCCCAAGCCACGTGATTAATTATTTGATATATGAACTAGAACTCAAGCCTCCTGGTTTTTTGGATAGTGCTACTGCTACGGCAGCACATGCCTACAAATTTATAGACACGATGAAGTCTCCTGTAAGTAGGATAGTGTTTAAATTGGGAGAGTGTTTTCAGTTTAGCATAACTAACTGAGTACTTCTTTATTTCTAATCCATTTTCAGACCCCACTGAAATAAAGAAAACATAGAAATATAAACTGAATTCAATGAAGAGAATAGTAAGAGGATCGATCAGCAAATGGGTTATTTCAACAAATTTTTGGAAGTTAGAAAGAACATGGAAGAGTGTTAATGGAGAAAACACATCGGAGTCCAGAATAGTCTAGAGGAGACTACAGTAACAATTGGAACTTACCTGCTGTTAGAAGCATGGCAAAGCTTTAGGAAATAATTGTGGTAGAGAACGGGATTTAAAAAATAAAGGAATTCATTGAAATTCTTTATATAGAAATATTGATTCCTCTATAATCCAGGGATTTACCAGGCATCCCACAAACAACGTTTTGGCACTATATCTAAAAATAATTTGGGGGATAGTTAAGACCTCTAGAGTGTTTGCTGTGCTTCACAAAGTAGAGCCTTCCTCATTCTGGCATCTGAGGGTCGACACATCTGATACTGTCTCCTAGTCTTACCCTAAGTTGAAACTTACTAATGAGATGCTATGCAGACCCTCCAGAAATGTTTGCCATTCAGAGGGAAGAATTATATGGACACCTACCATTTTACCTAGTAGCAGAGGATTCTTACACTCTCAATTTTAATTCTTATATATTGGGGAACCAACAATCACATGTTGAAGTCTGGGTTTCCCATGAAGCCAACACTGAGAGTATTGCGCAGGACGTTTATGAGGGAGAGGTCTTGGGATCAACACCTGTAGGGTAGGGAGAGGTGGTAGAATTGGGTAAAGGGACAAATGGTGCTACGATCCATTTACCACAAGGATACAGCTGACCCTACAGGGGACTTTGAAGCTGAGATAGTCCTTCAAATGTTTTGGAGAAAGGGCTCTGAGGGTTTATGTTCCATTGTTGATTAAACGTTGCGTGCTAGCTGTCCTAAGAAAAGCACATGACATTCGGTTAAATGGAACACCCAGCTGAGGCAATTCAAGTAGTGGACTGAAAGCTGAGAGGGGTCAGCTGACAACTGTCTCAGTAGTTGGGGGAATAAATCATTGAATCCTGCAGGGGAAGTATGATTGACATACCATAGCATACTCTACACCGCATATGAAGGAGGAAACAGTCAGTGTGAAATAGGAAGAAAAAAAGTTTAATAAATGGAAAACTACCCTGGGAGAAAAAAATCAATTTGTGAAATAGAAGGGGGAATAAAAAAACACAACAGTTCATGAAATGCAACAGACTGTTATATCAATAAAGCTAGAACTGGATAATTTTAAAAGCTGCATTAGAACAAGAAAGAGTTCTTATAGATTAAAAGATAATATGACAATAAATATAAAAATTCAATCAAAAATTGTGGAGCCTAAATTAAGCAAATCTGTAAGAATGTAGAGCAAAAATCAAGAGGCCACAAGCAGGTGAATAGGTGAATAGTCACTATAACAATCAATTCAAAAGAGTACAGGAAGAGAGAGCAGAGAAAATGGAAGAAAATATCAGGGAAATAATAGATTTCCTTCAGAGGAAGGAGACACTCTTCACACTGAAGAACTCCTGATGCTCTGAGAAGTCTCTTTAGGTAGCTTCAGGGAATGGAACATTGGACTCAGAGAGACATAAAATCCTAGTATACTAAGTGTTTATTAATAACTAAATAGTTATTAATAACGTAAACTGTTTATTGGATTTTACATTACACAGCCAATTTAGGACTAAGCACAGAAAGTTTAACGTTTTAGAATGAGAGGTGAATGTTAAAAACCTTAATAATGTAAAAGTTAGAGCATGACTGACTGAGGTGGCATGTATGTTTGGGCAATGAACATGAGCTGAAAGAGGCTGAAGGAAAGACAGGGAGACAAATCACATTTTACATCATTTTCCATAGATGGGAGTGTCAAGTTTGTGATTCAATTTCACCCAAACTTACAAGCTAAGTTAGCTTATTACTATTTTATAGATGCGGGCAGAAGACCCAGGGCTACTGGGTCAGAGCCAAAGGACATATTACTCACAGCACACCAAACAGAGTGAGCATCTTGTCTCAGTCAGTTTTTCTTTCCTCCCCAGTGCCACGTAGATGGATCTTGCAGGATGCCGTGCACACAGTGGGTTTGCATAACACGTGAGGGACACCGAACTTGGTGAACCCCCATCTTTTAAAGCAGGCATTAAGCAAGACTGCTTTTTACCCCAGAGGTGACACTACCTCATCCCTCAAGGTTGTTCACTGCAAGTGCACCCTTGGTAAAGAGCAGTCAGGGCCTTGCCTTCTTGGCTTATCCAGCAGAAGAGTGCAGCATGAGAAACCCATGGAAGACTTTCTCTCCCAACAAGGAGTCAAGATACTAATTGGCAGTAAGGAAACAGAAAATAGAAGTAGAAACCTATCAGTGAAAGTTCCAAAAGTAAACAATAGAATTACTCAAAATGAAATGTAACTCTCAAAGAGTAGGAAAAGGAAGAAATCAAATTATTTCATGATTGCAAGTTAATAAATATGGTCTACAGTTAACAAATCTGGAAAAAGTAATAAAACTTATTATTTATAGAAGTGGAGGCAGCCATCAAAAAGAACTAAAACAGAGATATTTAAGGGAGATTGATTTCAGAGTGAGGTTGAAGATGTGGATGAGAGGGGTGGGTTTTGTCATGTTTTATTAGTTCTTAACATGGCCATGTATTTGTCTGTGTGTATATATATATTTTCTTGAATGTTAGACTTGATATGCTTTTAAGTAATTTCAGGAAATAATACTAGAAACACCATCTCCAGTCAATTACAAAGACAACTAAACTTGTCAATGGCCAAAGTCAGAACATTCAAGATGTTGAAATTAACAGAATGAAGTAGTAGTTTAGGAAAGAGAGGCAAATTTTATATTCAGTTAGTTGAGACTCTCTACTTTCATTAAAATTAGAAGACAATTTAAAAAGTTAATTTGGCAAGTGTTTCTTGCTTGTCTCTGTGCCAGACGGTGCACTTGGTGACAAAAGTACAAGATGAATCTTCCTCTGATGGAACTCCCAGGTGAATAGGGAAAGAAAGGCACATAAACTAATAATTATAATATATCATGTTAATTTCAATATCTAATTTTCAAGTTTGACATTTTTTGTTGATTGTCCATTTGCCTTTTAAAGTAAATGTATGCAGCCTCAAATCCCGTTTTCTTCTTTCCATACGAAAGAAGTATAAAATATTCTAATGCTAAATTTGGCTTTGTAAACCTTCAGTTCTTAGGAAACTGGGTGGAATATTGCTTTGAAAAAAAACCTGCTCATTTCCATTTTATTTTTCTTAACCTTAATTGTCTCCTTTCATTCTGGATAAATGAAAAGATTAATTCTCAGACATTCCTAAATCTTTTCTGGGCTTTAAATTAGATCAAGTTGAGAGTTTTCTTCCTTATTACACTACTTTTTCCCTGCTGGCATAAAGTCTCTTGTCAATGTCACTTGTCTACAACATGTGTTATTTGTCTTCCCAATTAAATTGAGAATTCCTTATGCTTATCATTCAACAAATTAAGAAAATATCTGGGATTTAAAATGCTCATTGTCATAAAAATATGTATGAATACTATTAAGCAAATATTGCCATATTTAATGAATATTTCAACAATTGGAAATAAGGAAGCTTATTAAGAAGCAGCAATCTTAGGAAATTATATTACAATGTGATAAGGGTACTATCTATTAAATTACATATTTAAATGCAGTAAAAGTATTTCTGTATGATTGTTATACATTAGAAATTCTAGGTTACTAGAGAAGCTAGTGAGATAATTTGGTGGTCACATGAATTCTCATTGATTAATAACTGAAATCAATACAAGTAACCCTTTATATGCCTACACAAAACTTTTCCAGCACCATCTTAAATTTATTCAATTAACATAATAATAGTGGGACATGAAAATATTAAGTAAATGTTAAGTAAAAAAAAAGGCAGGATATAAATTGTATCTACTTTACTACGGTGACCATGCAAATAATATATTTATGCATATAAACAAACATCGAGAATACATAATATGAAGAGTTGTGTTGTATAGTATTACAATTGGTGACATTTTTTAGATTTACTAAACTGTCTATAATGTTATATTACCTTTCTTGATAAAATTGAAGGGTTTGTTACAGAACACTATATCATGTGAGCTTTGTTTTTAGGGAAAATCTCTCTCTCTCTCTCACATCAGTCAAAGTGTGGGGAGGGTATTATTTCTTTTGATTTATGGAGCAGAATGCATGTGGTAGAAATTTTTAGCTCTTTAGACAATTCTACATTTTTGTGGTTAAAAACTTATGAAGTGCAACAAGCTTTGGGTAATATCTTAGCTGCTTCTATTATGTCCCCCAGTGATCCTCTCCTGCTGATATTTACACCCTTGTGTAGTCCCCTCCCATATTGAATCAGAAGTGGCTGGTGTGACCAGTGGAACACAGTGAACATGACACCAGTATAACTTCTGAGGCAAGATCATAAAAGGCATTATAGCTTCTGCCTTGGTCTCCTGGATCATGTGTTTTGGGGAAAGCCAGGAACCATACTGTGACACTCGAGCAGCCATGTGTAAAAGCCCAGGTGGATAGAAACTGAGGTCTCTGTCCAACAATCAGCATCAACCAAGTTGATGGGCCAAGCGAGGGAGCCACCTGGGCAGCAAATCCTGTAGTTTCACTCAAGCTTCTGATGGCCCTAGTCCTAACCAGTCTCTGATTTCAATCTCGTGAGAGACACTGAGCCAGAACCTGCCACTGAACCGCCCCTGCCCACCACCTGTTGAATTCCTGACCCACAGAACCTGTGAGAGATAATGAGTGATTACTGTTTTTAAGCCACTAAGTTTTGGGGTAATTTGTTTTGCAGCAAAAATAACTACAACAAAGGAGCTCTGCACTGCCTTTTAGATGCCCCTGAAATGAGATGTGACCAACAAATGTCTTCTGAAACAGTAGGGGAATTCTTAGACATGATTTGTTTGAGCCGACCCTGGAATGTCCACGATGATGACTTTTCTTATCATTGACCACCTGATGCACTCCATTACTCATTCTGGAATTACTGGGAAGCAGAGTCCTAATGTATCAGTATAACAGGTAGCACACAAATAGGTAGGCATTTTCTGACTGACTCTAAATATTTCATAATTGAATAAATCAAATACTTTAGCACAACCATTGTGTTAGTCAAGCCTTTAGATTTTTTTCTACATAAATTATGAGAAACTGGATTTTCTTTTTGTCATTTAGAGGCACAGTTCTTCAGAGCTACAAAGCAGTACATAGATGAACATTATGTACCATTTAGATCATTCAGAAATAAGATTTCTTTGTCTGAGCAAGAGATTCTTTGGGAGAAAGGAAGGATGATTCACCAATGCCAGCTAAAAAAATTTCCAGACCTAATATTAAAAATGAATAATTATAAGCTAATAAATGATAAAAGGAAGTCTAATAGTTCATAAAATGATGACATTTAAATGTAATTTATATTGATGTAATCTAGCTACCTGAAAAATGTAATTTGGGGGCATAGGTTCAAAAGGCAGATTTCAAATCTTTAGTTTGTTAATATCAATACTGTGAATTCACTGAAATGGAAAGTTACAGAGAATGTAAATGTAAAGAAATGTGATTTTTGCTATATAACCTTAGAAACTAAAAGTGAGAGGAGCTACTTTTATGTTTATGTCTAATGGAGAAAATAAAAGGAAGCAGGAAGCTACCTGAATTTCTTTTGTGATGCTGAGGTAAAGAGGAAAGCTGGCACCCTCTTATCATTTAAGGGCTGCTAGTCTGTTAACTTTTCAGGAGCAAACGGATGTTTATTGCTTCAGTAATGTATTTTCTATGTTGTCCCCAGCTCCATTCAAATTCGTTGTTTTATTTTACACTTGTTTGCTAAGGTGTGCTCTGAAGGATTCATCAATGTCTTTCCGATGCCAAAAACCAGATGGGAAAACCAATAGCTAAACAACAAGACATTTTGGCCTATGAGTACCTATTGGAAAACTACACAAATAATGATTGTGGCTCGAGGCAGCTCAACTTGCTACTTCAGAGATTTATATTATTATAACCCAACTTCAATCAGCTGCTCTGGAGTTGACCTACATTTACAGTGTCCCCACCATGTACTTCCGATAGGGTAACCAAGACTCTAATAATATTTGAATTCCTTGATCGTAATGAATGAGCCAACCACTTGGGGAAATTTAGTAATCACCCAGTCTAAATCAACATCCTTGCTTCCATATTCGGAATTAGATAGACTTCCCATATGGAGCAACCTGAATTATAAGATAAAGTGGGCATTGAGATTCTTAAAAAATGCTTTTGATAGTTTGTTTTCAATAATTGCAAATCTTTAGACTAGAAGTCTTGGAGATAACAAAGCAGCATCCCAAATGTCCTTGATGTGATGCAGTTTTTTCCCCCCTCTGTGTCTTGTCATCTGGTTACTAAAGCAGTGTTGCCTGTATTTCAGTTTCACAACTTCTCCATGAGAGCACTCCTCCAACTTTTGCCTGTGCTCTTTCACTAGAGTGTAAAGACCATACTCCAGGTCTCGATTTAAGCCAGGTCAATCAGTGTTTTGAATGGATATCGAACCATCCACTCCATCCTTCTGTATCCTTCTCTTCCATTCCTTACCAGAGATTCTCCAAGCAATCCCATTTCTTCCTTTTCTTTGAGCAAAAAATTCCCAAGCAAATTGATGATCGGTACACATATCTTCTGTTACATCAGCTATTCTGAGATAAGTCTGATTCTGAGTTTATGTTCAAGTGGAGCATTTAAGATTCATAGAATTGAAAAGCAATGTCAATGTTAGATGTCTTCTTCACCTCTCCCCTCCTCCCTTACCCCTCCCCCCTCCTCCTCCTCCTTCTCCTTCTTTCTATTTCTCCTTCTTCTAGCATGTGGTCAATTGGAAATTATTTCCACAACTTGTATTTGACAATATCATAGAGGTGAGTTAGAAACAGGACAAATCATACTGTGGGTCTTCTGTTCTTGATCTTTTTCAATAAATAATGCTGAATAAAATAAGCAAGGGAGAAGAAGAATCACAAAATCAGAGGCAACCCACAGCCTAGAAGGTGTATGTGGAAGAGTATAAGAATGATGCTGAGAGGCTGCCATTCCCAACACCTCTGTAATATTGGAAATTAAACTCTGGAATTATGGACTGGAACCACTTTACCATGTAGTGAAATCTTCTCCTGTAATAGAGGAGGAATATAAGGGTCAGAGAAGCTGTTGTATTCCCTAAATCAGAATCATGTTTTCCTCTCTCCTACAAGCTGGATAACGAACGATTTTAATATAAATAAATATTTATTAAGTGCTTATTTATGTTGATTATTTCTGAGTGCTCTGCATACATTAATGACCCTCCTTTCTGACTGCACTGTGCTTAGATTTTAACTCTGTTATTATATAGATAATAGGAGGTTTATTTGTTAGTATGCAGGTTGGGTTGTTGTAATATGTAGACAAAAAATGTATATAGATTTTATTTTTACTCATACAAGTTATGATCTAGACTTGAGAAGCTCTGCTTGACCTGATTCTTTGGAGACCCAATTTCCTTTCATCCTAATATTCTTCCATTCCCTAGAGTACTGGTTAAAACTGGGTCCTACCATGTCCATGTTCTATTTCGTGTAAAAGAAAGAAGATAAGTAGTGGAGGATAAGCAATTTCTTCTCTATAGATGATGAGGAAGTTTTACACATCACTTCTTTAGAATTCCATTGGTTAGAACCTAGATACATAGTCACAGTCAGCTTCAGGGGAGGATAGGAATTTCAGTCTTTAGCTGGGTCTTCAGGATATATATAATGAAACTATGTTACCATGGAAGGAAGGGAGGCATTCTGTTAGGAAAATGAGCTATCCCATAACATGTATATGAAAATGGATGCTTTGGCTAAGACTCTAAAATTATAGATACCTTTGTTATCTATGATCCATGAGTTGTGAAACAAGATGCCCTGTAAAATATACACAACACAGATAGCCAAAGCTATTTAGAGGCCTCCTGAAGTTCTCACTCATATTAAGGGCATAAGGATTTATGTGTTAGGAATTAAAGAAGGATTTGTGAGGACTATTTCATTTAAGACCCCTGTGTTGTGAAATCCTAAGAGGGTGGTTGTATATTGCTGCCAACTCCTGACCCCAAGTCTTGTGAAATGGACTTCAACGAGGCTAGAGAGCATCACACTTGTCTTATATTGTTTTGGGGAACATAGTGAACTTCCACCTGAAGTGTGTAAAGACTAAAGATTTCTGTGTACACTGTGGGCTTGTCCAGAGAAATGTGGTGTCTACAGCCTAAAGGTGATCCACACCTGAAGAAAAGATTGGCCAAGGCTCTGGGCAGCAAGGTTGCCTGGAAAGACTTAGAGACTTGAGGTGAGCGAAGCTGAAGGTTTTCCAGGTTAAGAGGTGCTGAGGAAGGAACAGGTAACCACCCAGAACACAGCTGCCTCTGCCTTGGTCAGGGGGACATCAAAGTTCTGTGCCAACACCCCAAAGAACTCCAGAAAACACTGATCAGGCAAAGCTGAGTTTATTAAACTTATTGCAGCAAGAGAGGATACCATCTTGACAGAATCTTAATATTGTCTCTAAAATGGAAAGTTGGAGAAGGGAGTATATGTGAGAGCCAAGCTGGATGATTTTAAGGCAGCTGCTACCTGAGATTGGGCAGATATAATAGCTTTAGATTGGAGAGCAGAGCAAGAAGAGCGTCATAAAGCAAATCTTGATGTGCAAACTGTATATTGGAATCTCCTTGATGTGTAATCTGTGTTAATTGGCTTAGCTTCCTGGGACCAAGAACTGTATGGAGAAACAGCTAAATAACTTTTGCTTTGTCTTAGTATTTTTCACAAAGGGACTGGAAATTCATATCAACTCTGAGGAAGTGCAAGTGAAAGATAGGCAGAAATGGGGTTAAATCCAAAGAACCGACTAAATACGCACAAGAGAAAGAGTATACTTCAAACATTTTATCAATTTCTGAGAGCAGTGACAGTAGATTACATGAAAGTGTCCCTTGATTGAGAGGTCCTAAGGAAGGAGGAGTCAAACTCAAGCACAAGTTGAGAAAAGACCCACGACTGTCCCCTCTGTCTCCAGCTGCAGACTTCCTGATTATCCCAGGCCCATATTCGTTTACAAAATTGTAATGCTAAATTAATTTTTATCATTGTGACTATTAAATAGAACTAGTCTTTATTAAATAGATCTAGCTTTTATAATTGTGAAATTGAAGGAGTATCTTGTGTCCAAAAAAGTGATCAGAAAGGTAGTGGGGCTGATTTGGTTTCCATCCAAAGTTAGAAGAAAAACGACTTCAATAGCACTATGGAGAGACAAAAAAAAAAAAAGAGGAAGAACAAAGAAAAACAATGACAAAACAAAAGCAAAAAACAAACACACACACACAGAGAAAGGATGAACGGAATGGTTACATATGGCTCTAACTGTATTGTGATTTTTGTGTGCCTTCTTTACTAGATTCATGAACCATCAAGTCTTATATACCTGTGTGTGGAGAGAAGAGACGAGCGATCATGTGAAAAGTGGGGACAATTGTTGAATAGTTTTCACCTGGTCATGTCATCTGTCAGTGTCAGGTATTTTGCCCTTTGCTGTCTCTCTAAGATACTGTCAATATTCCCTGTAGCATCAGGGAGCTTCCTTAAATGAGAGTAATTATTTCAGGTTGGTGAATCCTAGGAAAAGCAGTGCTTATAACTCAATCAGTCTAATTTATGGTTTTCTTCGGATCAAATACACTTCCTAATGTATTGTCCTCAATATGCCAAATCATATCATTAAATATCTCTCTTTTTGTGTGTAAATGGATGATACATAGAGATGTACAGAGTGGCTGATATATGAGTAATATACAGTAATTGTTCTACTTTTTGAACCTTAGTACTGCCTTCCCCATGCTGAATATTTGAGAACCATACTGGACAGCTATTTTGATACATCAGGCCAAATCTAGACAATATCTGTCAACCTAGTGTGCTCCAGATTGAAGAGAGTTTCCAAAGGAAAGGAAGCTGGAATCCAGAAACAGAGATTACTTTATCCATCAGTGACATTGTATACACCTCTGGGAAGACTCCTCATTCTCTATTGCTTACTTTCTACGTTTATAACATGGACAATTATTGCCTCCTGGTAAAAACTTTGAACCTTGTAAGGAAAGACTACCTTCTTAATGTTTTCTTCCCCCTGCCCTGGGGAAAAAAGAGCTGGGGTTTGGAACTTTCTTTTTTCCTCTCATTTTGATAAATTTTCTTCAGAACTGAACTATTTATTTTGTGTTATGCACTTCTTAGAGTTATAGAAAATGAAGAAAAGCAGGGTAAGGACGAACTGGCTAGAGAAACTAATCAAATTATCTGTCCCTGATTTAATTTATAACAAATTTTTATTACCATGAATGCCATACTCTTTTAACCTTCCATGGTTAAATGATTCATTTATCTGGGAGGTATTTTTTAATTCCAGGGGATTTTTCTTTTCCCAAACATTAAGTATGGGATTACACCTTTAGATTGAGCTAAATGGTAAAAGATATTTGTAATACTAAGAGAGATCACTAGGAAAAAGCACACACACACACACACACACACACACACACACACACACATACACACACAATATTCCTCTACATTATTTAAATTTAAGTTTGCAGTCACTTTTTCTGGAGATGAAGCAGAAAGAATATAAGCCGTGCTGCCAGGTAAAGCAGCTGAGCTGAATCCAGCAGCCACTTATTACTTAGTGAATTTAAACCTTTATGTTCTCTATCTGTAAATTTGGGATAATAATGCTTACCTGTGGTCTTGTGAAAATTAAATGGGAAACTGAACATGAAGGAGCGTTGCTTGCTCTTGGAGCTTGTGGGAAGCACTTGGCAAACGATCCTTCCCTTTCTTTCCTTTCTTACCAGGAATAATTGATTTTCCTTTCAGTTGACTAATCAGTCTAATTGAAACAGTTTAATTATAGGATTTATAATTTTATGTACTCCTGATTATTTATTTTACCTTTCCTTTCCCCCTAGTAATTTGTCTCTCAAAATAGTTTATAATTCCTTGTTAAACCTTTGGAATAATTAAAAAGTATAAATTACTTCAGGTGCTTTTGTAAAGTGTGTGTGTGTGTGTGTGTGTGTGTGTGTGTGTGTGTGTGTGTGTGTTGTATGTTTTAGATTAATTCATATATTTAAGCCAGAGGCAGGTGACCTTGCTGCAGAGGAGATAAGAGGAAAGATTGCTTGGGAAAGCCTGCTACCTGTATCCTTCAGCTCCATGTGTGACTGTCCATCATGATGGTAAATGGGGATACTATCTTTCAGTTAGCTCCTGTGTGCAACGCATCTTATAATATAAAATATAAAAAAGAGTTATGTTACATTTGGGTGCCCAAAGGAAAACAAACAAAGCAAAAACTATCATATTACACCTTCATATTTCAAATTTAAAAAACTAATTATAGGGCACATCTTTTTTTCCTGCTTCAAAACGTACATAAATTCCTTACAGGCTAGTTTGAGAAATGGCTGATCATTCTCGTTTAATAGGACCAAGTGGGAAGGGTTATGATGGGCCCTGAAGGACAGCAGATGAGAGCACTGTGGCCTGGCCTGGGCTGGGCCTGCCATTCCCTCTCAAATAGATCTGGCTTTTTTTTAAAACATCTTTATTGGAGTGTAATTGCTTTACAATGTTGTGTTAGTTTCTGCTTTATAACAAGGTGAATAAGCTATATGTATACATACATCCCCATATCCCCTCCCTCTTGCATCTCCCTCCCACCCTCCCTGTCCCACCCCTCTAGGTGGTCACAAAGCACCGAGGTGATCTCCCTGTGCTATGTGGCTGCTTCCCACTAGCTGTCTATTTTACATTTGGTAGTATATATGTCCATGCCACTCTCTCACTTCCTCCCAGGTTACCCTTCCCCCTCCCTGTGTCCTCAAGTCCATTCTCTACATCTGCATCTTTATTCCTGTCCTGCCCCTAGGTTCTTCAGAACCATTTTTTTTTCTTTTTTTTTTTTTAGATTCCATATATATGTGTTAGCATACAGTATTTATTTTTCTCTTTCTGAGTTACTTCACTCTGTATGACAGTCTCTAGTTCCATCCACCTCACTACAAACAACTCAATTTCCTTACTTTTTATGGCTGAGTAATATTCCATTGTATATATGTGGATCTGGCTTTTTTAGATACAGATTCTGAAACCTTAATATCTCTAGAACTTTCATTCTTGGACTGAGCAGCCCCAGAGATGGTTCTCTACTCTGTGAGTTGGCTGACTAAAACTACAAATGTTAATTACAAATTACGTTTTAAAAGACATTGTCTAATGTATTATATAATGATTGTATATCTATATACAGATTATTAATATGACTTATATCAGACATACTTTTTCCTATCCATCCCACTAACTTCAACTAAAATCCCTGGACATTATAGTTGACCTTTGAACAATGCAGGTATTAGGGGTGCTGACCCCCACACAATCATAAATCTGAGAACTACTATCTTTGCCTCAAAAACAAAAGAATTGATGAATGACTCACCCAAGGGCAGGAAGCTGAACAGTCTGGATAGAATCAGGACTCAAACCCTAGTTCTTTTGCTTCCACATATTGGGATCTCTAATTGAACACAAACTTTTCCCCACACTTAGTTAATTTAAAGATCCGTGAAATGAAAGTGCAGGTACTGTATTTATTGGAAAAAATCCACTTATAAATGGACCTGTGTGGTTCAAACCTGGGTTGTCCAAAGGTCACCTGTTTATATAAAACAAAGTAAGTAAACTCTGAATTATGGAGAAAAGAAGGAAAACTGGCTGTGGACCTCAGAATCCAAGAAATGAAATGGTGATGTGTTCCCTGGATTTTCTTTTTGTCTCATATGTCTAAGACTTGGACTTGAAGAAGCTAGCGGCCCAGAGGGCCAATGGGCACAGACCAAAAAAGACTCAACAAAAGCCTCCTCTCTCTCAAGCCAAAGGAGCAGGATGGAGGCAGCCTAACAAGATGAAAAAAATTTCAAACAGCAAACTCTGTACTCTAACCAAATACCACAGAAAAAATTGTGACCTTCTTCCCTATGCCAGCAAAGGATAAGTGGGAGCTTAAGGTTTTACCCTTGCCCTACTGTAACGAGGCACCTCAGCTCTTCTGCTGGTGTGGTGCTGAAAAAGGCTGAGTAGGGAGGCTGAACTTTCATTCCCTACCACCAACCCCCCGCAGGAGGAAATGGACCTCCAGTCTCCAGCAGTGTCAGTGGAGGTCACATGATAAGTCTGGACTTCCACCTCCACCCAGCAATAAGTAGGGGCTGCTCCCTTGGGGGCCAATGAAGGCAAAATGGGGGACCCTGGCTTCTGCACACACTAGGCAGTAACAAGGTAGTGCCCCACACCCCTCTTTGTTTTATCCTGCCAGAGCAGTGTCAGAAGAACCCAGGTAAAAGAAAAGGTTTAAATGAGATCCAGAATATCATAGCATAATACTCATAGTGCATAGGTTTTAACTGAAAGCCACTCATCTTACCAAAGCCCAGGAAGATTGCAAATTGAGTGAAAAAGGATAATCAATAGATGTCAACACTGAGATGGGAGCGCTCTTAGAACTATCTAAGATTTTAAAACAGCCATTGTAAAAATGCTTCAATGAGCAATTATGAACATGCTTAAAACAAAACAAAACAAAAAATAGAAAGCCTCAGCCAATTAAAAGAAGATGTAAAGGAGAACCAAATGGAAATTTTAGAACCGAAAATGTAACAATCAAAATAAAAACTCACTGGGTGGGTTCAAAGCAAAAAGGAGAGAAGAGAGGGAAAAAAATCAGTTAACTTGAAGAGAGAACAATGGAAATCAGCCAATATAAACAACAGAGAGAGAAAACAATTTGGAAAAAATGAACAGAGCCCCAGGTACCTATGGAAATATAACAAAAGACTTAATGTTCGTTTCATGACATTCTGAGAAGGAGAGAAGTAAGAGAGTAGAGCTGAAAAAGTATTCAAAGAAATAATGGCTGAAACTTCCTACCTATGACAAAATATATAAACACAGAATTAAGAAGCTAAAGGAAGCACAAACAGAATGAACCCAAAGAAATTCACACCACGACACATTATAATAAAACTTCTGAAACTAAAGACAAAGCAAAACATTTTAAAAGCAGTTAGAAATGACACCTTACATATGGGTGAAAAACAATTTCAATATGATCTGATTTCTCATCTGAAATCATATAACCCAGAAGGAGTGATAAACAGTATTTATCAAGTGTTGAAAGAAAAGAGCCATCCATCCAAATTTCTATATCCAATAAAAATATTGTTCAGCAATAAAGGGGAAATTAAGGGAATAAAGGGGAAATTAAGGTTGAAAGAAAGCCAAGAGAATTTGTTGTTAGCAGACCTATTCTGAAAGAATGGCTAAGAATGTCTTCTAAACAGAAAAGAAATGATAAAAAAGAAAACTTGGAACATCAGAAAGGAAGAAAAAGCATGATAAGCAAAATTTGGGATAAATAAAATAAACTTTCCCTCTCTTAATTTTCTAAATAATATTTGATGGTTGAATAAAGAATTGTAACACTTCCTGATGTGGATGTAAAGGCATGTAGAGGAAATATTGAAGGCAACTATAGTGTAAACACGAGGGTAAATGGATGTAAAGGGAGATACCACATCACTTGAATTGGTAAAATGATGACACCAGTAGATGGTGTTGAATTATGTATATATAATGTATCACCTAGAATAATCACTTCAAAAGCTATATAAAGAGATATAGTAAAAACACTATATTAAAATAGGATTCTTAAAAAATGATCAAGTAGGGCTTCCCTGGTGGCACAGTGGTTGAGAGTCCGCCTGCTGATGCAGGGCACACGGGTTCGTGCCCAGGTCCGGGAAGATCCCACATGCTGCGGAGTGGCTGGGACGTGCCGCGCAGAGGCTGGGCCCGTGAGCCATGGCCACTGAGCCTGCGCATCCGGAGCCTGTGCTCTGCAATGGGAGAGGCCACAACAGTGAGAGGCCCGCATACCAAAAAAAAAAAAAAAAAAAATCAAGTAACCCACGGGAAGGCAGAAAATTAAAAGAAAACAGATATAAAAAACAGAGAGAACAAACAGGAAACAAAAGATGGCAGACTTTACCTCTACTATATTGAGAGTTACATTAAATGTACATAATCTGAATATACCAATTAAAAGACAAATTGGAAGAGTGAATTAAAAATGTAACACAACTCTGTGCTGTCTAAAATAAATTTCCTTCATATAATCATTTAGTAGGTTGAAAGTAAAAAGAAGGAAAAAGATGCATCATACAAACATTACTAAAAAATGAGGAATGGCTATATAGATATCAATAGAGTAGCAAAGAAAATTGCCAGAGACAAAGACACTGTAAGTTGATAAAAGGGTCAATACATTAAGAAGACATAGCAATCCTAAATGTGGATGTACCAAACAAGAGAGAGAAAAATATTTGAAGCTAGCCCTGATAAAACAGAAAGAAAAATAACACAATTAAAGTTTTGTAAAGTAAAACTGAAAGAATAAACAGACAAATACACAATTATATTGATTGCTTTAACATTCTTCTCTAAATAATTGGTAAAACAATAGTCAGAAAACCAGCAAGGATATAGTAGAACTCAACAACACCATCAAATTAAAGGGTCTAATCAACATTAATAGGATGCTTTACCCAACAAAAGCACAACATACATTCTTTTCAAGTGCCCACATTACATAACCAAAACAGAGTACACCCTGGCCATAAACAAAACTCAATTTTAAAGAACTGAAGTGATACAGAGTGTGTTCTCCAACCACAGTGGAATCAAACTAGAAATGAACAACAAAATGATAACAGAAAACACTTGGGAACTAAATGACACAATTTGATAGTCCATGGTTCACAGAGAAAGTCTCAAGGGAAATTTAAAAAAATATATTAAATTGAATTAAAATGAAAATACAATATATCAAAATTTGTAAGATGCTGCTAAAGTAATGCTGAAAGGGAAATTTATAGCTCTAAATGCATACAGTAGAAAAGAGGAAACATCTAAAATCAATAACCAAACTTACCACTTCAAGAACCTAGGGAAAAAAAGCACAAAATAAACGCAGAGCAATCAGAAGGAAAAATATAATGAAGATAAAAATAGAAATCAATAAAACTTAAAACAGAAGAATAACAGAGAAAATCTATGAAATAAATAGCTGGTTCTTTGAAAAGATGAATAGACAAACTTCCAACAAGACTGACAAAGTAAAAGGGAGAATAGACACAACTACCAGGAATGAAATAGTGATATCACTACAGAAATGATAGATAATAAGGGGATGTTATGAACAACTCCCTAAATATAAATTTGACCACTTTGATGAAATGGACAAATTCTTTGACAATCACAAACTCCCACAGCTCACCAATATGAAATAGGTCATTTAAATAGTAATATAATTATTAAGGAGATTGAATTCATAATTAAAAAACTCCCAACTCCATAGTAAGGTCTAGATGGTTTCACTGTTAATTCTAATGAATGTGTAAAAAAATGTAACACCAATTTTACACAGTTTCTCTCAGAAATTAGAAAAGGAGGGAACACTTCCCAATTTGTTTTATGAAGCTAGCATTACCTTGATACCAAACCAGACAAAGAAAGTTAAAAATAGAGAGAGAACTACAGACCAATAACCATAATGAATATAGATGCAAAAATTTTTAACAAAATATTACTGAATAGAATTCAACAATATATAAAATAATTATACACCATTACCAAGTGGGTTTTTTTCCAGGTATGCAAGACTGGTTAAATCAATGTAACCCACCATAATAGACTAAGGAAGAAAAAATACATGCTCATATTAATAGATGCAGAAAAGCATTTGTCAAAACTTGATACCACTTCATAATTAACAATAAGAATATAGAAGAATTTCAGCTTGATAAAGAACATCTACAAAAAACTACGGGTGATGTTGTACATAATGATGAAAGACTGAATGTTTTTCCCAGGAGATCAGGAACAAGGTAAAGTTGTCATCTTGGACTTGAAAAATAGAACCCGTAGGAGAAAAAATGATAAATTTAATCTCATTAAAACATTTGCTCTGAGAAAGACACTGTTAAGAAGATGAAAAGATAAGCTACAGAGTAGGAGAAAATATTTTCAATCCACATATCCAGCAAAGGACTAGTATCTAGAATATATATAAAGAACTCTCAAAACTGAACAGTAGAAAAACAAAGAATCCAATTAGAAAATGGGTGAAAAACACAAAGAATTTCATGAAAAAGGATCTAAGTGTGGCAAATAAACACATGAAAAGTGATTCAATATCACTAGCTATCAAGAAATGCAAATTAAAACCACAATGAGATATTAAAACTTACCTATCATTATGGCGAAATTTTTTTTAAAAAGTGACAACACCAAATGCTGATGACGATATGTGCTGCTTGTGGCAATGTAAGCTGGTACGACCACACTGGAAAACAGTTGACAGTTAAAAAAAAAAAACCAAACTCAACATGCAACCACTATCTGACCCATCAGTTGCATTCTTGGTAATTTATCACAAGCAATGAAACCTTAAGTTTATTCAAAAATCTGTTTACAGTCATTTATAACAGCTTTCTTTGTAATAGCCTCAAGCTGGAAACCAAATGTCAACTCCAAAAGATTAAGTACTTATTTTATTACATAATATTAATTTATATATTAATGTAATTTACATAATATTCTTGAAATAACAGAATATAGAACTGACCAGTGCAAAGGGTTAAGGATTGGGTGCAGGTGGAAGGGAAGTGGGTGTGAGTATAAAAGGGCAACCTGAGGGTTCCTTGTGGTGATGGAAAAGTTCTGTACTATGATTGTACCAGTGCTAATATCCTGGTTGTGATATTGTACTATAGTTTTGAAAGACTTAACCGTTGAGGGAAATTGGATGAAGTGTGCACAGGATCTCTCATTATTTCTCACAATTGTATATTGAAGGGGGAAAAAACCCCACAGTCTTTCTGCGAGTCTTTCTTTACTCTCACACAAAGCACTTCAGTTTGACACTTCTAGGAACCAAATATCTGGGTTTTTTTCTCCCACCAAGCAATACTCTTTGATGCCAACCGGGTATCCTACAATTTAACTCTGTGATAACACTATCTGCCTGGAGCTAGTGTCAGATCCCACTGGTTAATGGCTCAGTCCTCCGAGACTGCCCCGCCTCCAGTTTCAGATGCCAGGTTGTCACCTGTGCTTCTGATCAATTTCAGAGGCTCTAATGACCCCTTCCTTGGGTTTGATTAATTTGCTAGAGCTGCTCACAGAACTCAGGAAAACAATTTACTAATGTTTACCAGTTTATTATAAATGGATATAATAAATGATACAGACACACATCCAGATGGAAGAGATGCATAGGGCAAGGTACATGGGAAGGCGCGTGGAGCTTCCCTGCCCTCTCTGGGTGTGCCACTCTCCCAGCACCAACTCTCTGAACCCTGGACTTTTGGGAGGCTTCATCACATAGACATGATCGACCATTAACTCCATTTTTAGCCCTTCCCCAAGAGAATGGGGGAATTGGGATAAAATTTCCAAGCTTCTAGTCATGGCTTTGTCATTCTGGTGACTAGCCTTCATACAGGAGCGATCCAGAAGCTCACCCAGAGTCACCTCCTTAGGACAAAATACATTCCTGTCACCCAGGAAATTACAAAGGTTTAAGGAGCCCTGTGTTCGGAATGTGGGTCAAAGACCAAATATTAGAACAAAAGGTGCTCCTAGTGTTCTTATCACTTAGGAAATCACAAGGGTTTCAGGAGCTCTGTGCCAGAAGCCCGGGTCAGAGATTAATATATATTTTCCATCATCTCAAGCATATGAATCTACCATTCTCTCAAATAAACAGTTTAATTAAAATAATTTTAAGTGGCTTATATATGTATGTACCTCTAGATGCATGTTACTAATATGATTTATATTATATCTTTGTTTATTAACATAGGTACTCCTTGTTTCCTGCAAGTTTTGTGTAACAATGAGCTTTAGGAAGGGGGAAAGTTAACATTAAAAACAAAGATCTAAGAATTCAAGATTCAAGTCAGTATTCAAATTCTAATGAATACAATCATCTAATCATTACTATTTAAGATTTCAAACACAAGTGAAGCAGGTGTCTTTAAGTCAAGCCAGAACTATGTAGGGTTATGTGTCCTTAGGTAACTCCTTTTACATTTTGGTGGAACACTGTTAAGTATCTATAATAACACATTGCATTGATATTCCAATTTTACAGGTTATAAGAGTCTCTCAATTCCATTCTCTTTTTATTTTCACAAGAATTACAGGTAGTTGGTAGGGCATATATTATTACCCTCAGTTTTTTTTCCCAAGAAATAAAATGGTACGTCAGAGTGTTTAAATGAACTTGCCCACGTAGCTGTGGTTAATAAGAACAGGAACTTGAATTTTGTCTTTGAAGAAGTTCTTTCTGCATGACACTGCATCAAAATTTTAACTGCCTTTTGTTCTTATCTCCTCACACATAATAGTAATTTTTTTAGACTGGAAAGAGTGTGAATCTGTTCTTTCCTGAGAGGTGCCACTTTTAATATAGTAGCGTTCTCCTTTCTTTAAGCATGATAAGGTCTGCTCTGACTACCTATAAATTTTCTTCAATCTTAGTTTATGAGATATGGTGAGTCAGTTCTTCCCAACCAAGGGCATTTAAAACATCCAGTGAGTTCTATTAAAGAAATCAGAACCAGAGGAGTCATGTAATCTTATTTAATACACTTTTTAGATAGCAGTTAGTATTTCTGAGGGAAAAAAGTGAGTCTAATTTTGAACTAAATGGATTCCATTGAAAGAAACATAACATTGCCCCTCACAAATAAGATGACCAATTTTACTCAAAACTTTGAACCAAAAGTCTTTTCCCCCATCATGGAAGGATATTTCCCCCATAAATAAAACAATAAAGAACTGTTGGTACCAACTGACACAACTGGACAAAATACCTACTAACTTAACTTGACCAAACTCAGATTAAGCTTCTTACCTTCCCACAAGCCTCTTAACTTTGACTGACACTCAGCCTTAGCCAGTGCAGGAATGTGGAACAACTCCCACTTAACAGACTTTTAAATTGTTGCCAGGAAAGATATTTCCTGCTTGACTCTTTGGTCATACCACTGGTTCATCCCATGCCCCCATATCACGTTCTTTCAAGCCTAGTTTACCCTTTAGCATAAAAAACAACTTCCTGGCTTCCCTGGTGGCACAGTGGTTGAGAGTCCGCCTGCCAATGCAGGGGACATGGGTTCGATCCCTGGTCCGGGAGGGTCCCACATGCCACAGAGCAACTGAGCCCGTGCGCCACAATTACTGAGCCTGTGCTCTAGAGCCAGCGAGCCACAACTACGGAGCCTGGAGCCACAACTACTGAGCCCGCATGACACAACTGCTGAAGCCTACATGCCTAGAGCCCCTGCTCTGCAACAGGAGAGGCCACCGCAATGAGAAGCCCACTCACCACAACGAAGACCCAACGCAGCCAAAAATAAATAAATAAAATAAATAAATTTATTTCAAAACCCCCCAAAACAAAAACCAAACAAACAAACAACTTCCTTCCGCCTGACCTCTGAGATTCTTGCAGCTCCTACTATCAAAGCATTATCTTTATTGTAATAGTCTCCTTCCCCTATAGCAATAAACTTTTGTAATAAAGTCTCTCCTTATCTAAGTCCAGATTTGTTTTTATTGGACAGTGGACAGTGGTAAGGGAAAAAACAAAGAATGTTGAGACACCCAGGGATGATGAAGGACGGGCAGCCATTAACATTCCTAGGCCGGAAGGGGCAGGGTGAGGAAACTGGAACCTGCTTGAGAGCTACTGATATGGAAGGGGATGTGATGATGTGATTTCTTTTATGTTAGAAATCCTACTCATCTTGTGTGAAACTTACAGGATGTACACTGTGTTAAGCTATGTTAAGTAGTTCAAAATAGAGTCACAGTGGCCAATATGAACTTCCATATTAGTTGTTTTGAGTCACCTCCTGTAGGACTGCAAGCGTCTTAGAGTGATAAACTAAGAGCGTTACATTAGATTTTAGGAATTTGATGGGCAGCTTACATCACTAGAACAGAAAGAGCAACTGATAGAGCCAAGACCCCCTCCCTTGGGGTAACTGTTACTCCTTGAAAAGAGACCACTAAGCAGAGTGACTTAAAGACTCTTCGCTGGAGGAACCATCTCTGAGCTGCTAAGAGCTGGTCCAGATTGCTGCTGGAGGCCCTGTAGGAGCAGGGGACGACTTCCCACTCACGCTTGTTGGGAGACCAGTTGCTGAACTGAAGACCCCTGCCCTGCTGAGATGCCTCCTTCCCAGACTTCTCCTTGGAGTGATTCGTTACCCCCTTTCCCTACTTTGACTAATCTGTGTTGTGTGCTGATTGTGTGCAGTAAACAGAGTGATTTGTGAATTAAATATAGGCTATGTTTTATATTTCTCCAATCCCTTGATTCTTACCTACCCTTCCTGCTGGACCCTGCGACAAACAGGCGGCCACTCCACAAGGGTTTTGCTATAGAAGGATGCAATTCTGTCAAATCCACAGAGTGGCACAGAGGGAGAGGAAGGAATAATACCTCATTCTCTTCCCTCCTCCTACTTCTTGATGGTGCTCCCAGCCTAAAACAGGCAAAAGCTAAAGAACAATGGGCGAATGATGTAGTTCTAGAGGTTAACTAGGACTATGGAAGGTGCTCTATTCTCTTTTTCAGTGTCTGTAAGAAATTTCAGGCAAGTTTATGTGAATATCCCTCTGGCAGAAATGATCAAAACTTGGAGGATGGATCTATATACCTCGTTCATGCTAAGTTGGTTATTTTTGTTTTGTTTTGTTTTGCTTGAAGAACACATCCATGTTATGAGTAATGAATAAAACATGAAAATATTTTGAATATAATGAGGAGAGACTTGAAATACTAGAGAGATGGTCTTCATAATTATTTTCTCCTAATCAAATCTCATAAGCATTTCTTCCAAATAAACCACTTTTCAGGTTAATAATATGGTTCATTTAGAACAAAAAAATACATTAGGAAGAGTTTCAGATGGTTTCTTGAAAAAAACTTCCGTATGAAATCTGGTAAAGATAGTATGAGAAACAAAACCCATAGCTTGATCTGACTCGTAAAATAGATGCAAAAGTTGTAAATTAAATATTTGCGAGTAGAATCTAGCAGTGTATCAAAAGACCATGACCAAGTAGGATTTATTTTAGAAATTCAGTTATCAAGTAAAACATCAGTATACTTCATTTCAATAAAAATACTAGTAGAGAAAATTATATAATCATGACAGTTGTAATAAAGCATTTAATAGCAATCAGCAGCCATTCTTAATGAAATCTCCAAGAAAAATAGAAAGAGAAGTAAACTTGTAAAATATAACATATATTATCATATTTTAGATATATAAGAAAATTCCTATAGCAAACATCACTCTTTTTTTTTTTCTTTTTGGCCACGTGGCATGCGGGATTCTAGTTCCCCAACCAGAGATCAAACCTATGCCCCCTGCATTGGAAGCACGGAGTCCCAACCACCGGACTGCCAGGGAAGTCCTGCAAATATCATTCTTAAATGCTAAGGCCATTCCATTAAAACCTGAAAGAGGATATGGATGCTATCACTAATACCATTCAACACTGTTTGGGGTGATTGAAACAGTTGATATAAACAAGGAAGAAGTGTTCATATTGTTTTACTTTCTTTTTTTCTTTTTTTGTTGATATAATTGTACACTCAAAAAATCCAATAGAATCTAGCCAAAATTATCTAGAATTATCAAAGGAATTTGGGGAAACTGATGGACACACAATCAATATGAAAATCAAGAGCATTCTCTATATTATCAATAACTAATAACAGAAAGGGGAAAACTATTTCACCCACAATAACAATGAATGCTATAAGATACATATGAATAAATTTGAAAAGAATGGAACCATATAAATATGAAGAGAGTCTATGAATCCTATTGAAGTACACGAAGTAAAATAATAGTAACAAACACAGAGTGCTTCTTATGAACCAGCTTTACCCTTATTTTTCAATACCCAGACTCCTATGAAGCAGATGATATTATTATTCCTATTTTAAAGAAGAGAAAATAAAAATACAGATAGGCAGCATATCTTGCTCAGGGTCACACAGCTAAGTGTCAGAGTCAGAAATTGAATCCAGAGGGACTGATCCAAGATTCATGCCCTTAATCATTAAACAACACTGCCTCTGTCTGGCTTAAGGGGACATATCATCTTGAATGGGAAGTCAACATTATGATAATATCAAATCTTAAATTCACACGTAAATATAATATTTCTTGAATAAGGTGACTTAATAAGATAACAAATCAATTCTCAAAATTTATGTGTAAATGTAAGGTATGGAATCTTTGGAGGGAGGCACATTGGATAAAATGATTGTAAATTCATACGGAAAAAAATATATCTAAAAGCCAATAAAAGGTTGTTTTGTTTTTAAGGAAGAGTGAAGATGCCTGAAAACAGATACTAAACTATGCTTGTAGGTGATTACACAAGCTTCCTGCTAACCTTCAAGAACAGGCAAAGGAATTCTCCCTTAACTGGTGCAACACAGAGGGAATGGAGTTTTTTATGTGTTATTTAGGTATTGGGCTGCTGGGCTTGTCAGATTCTTATTCCAAATAGTATCAAGGGTGAAAGTGCCACTATAATATTTCTGGAAAAATGTATATCTTGAAAAACACACCTCAATGAAAAATATTTGAACATTTCTTGTGTTAATTGACAAGACCTGTCTACATATACAGACAGAAAATGTGAAGTTTTGTTCTAAATTGCCTCTGGCCTTTGTAGTGTGGACTCATGATTAGGGTCTTGCAAATCCTTATTCATTGTCCCTTAGGTATGGATACTTGATTAGGGTACTTCAAATGTTAACTAAAAGCCTCTAGGTTGTAGATTAAATTAATACATATTTATATTATGCTGTCTACACTGAAGTATTTTAAAGTAAGTTACAGACAATGAGACTAGACAGCTATTATGAGAAATTGTAAGAAATAATCTATATGTTCACTTTATTTTATATATTTTAAAAATAAATTTTTTTATTTTATTTATATTTATTTTGGGCTGTATTGGGTCTTCGTTGCTGCACGTGGTATTTTCCTAGTTGCGGTGTGCAGGCTTACTGTGGTGGCTTCTCTTGTTGCGGAGCACGGGCTCTAGGCACACAGGCTTCAGTAGTTGTGGTGTGTGGGCTCCATAGTTGTGGCTCGTGGGCTCTAGAGCGCAGGCTCAGTAGTTGTGGTGTACGGGCTTAGTTGCTCCACAGCATGTGGGATGTTCCCCGACCAGTGCTCGAACCCATGTCCCCTTCATTGGCAGGCAGATTCTTAACCACTGCACCACCAGGGAAGCCCTGCATGTTCACTTTATATATGCTTTATAGTGAGTTCTTAATTAAATAGCATTAATTAGCTGATTAAAATATTCAGATACGTGTCTAAAATTCTACTATAAAGTAACGTTACAGTGTGATATGCTGTGAACTACCAATAGATCCTCTCTAGAGTATTGGTGAAAACATCTACCAACAAGTGAGATACCTTGATCTTGGTTATACACTTAGTCCTTTGGCTCAGTCCTCCTGTGCCTCCAAATTATGTACTGATTGTCTTATTCTCCAGGTCACATTGTCACAGCTTAGTTTTTCTGGAATACAGACTGAGACAGATTAAAGTGCAGGGCATTTATTAGGAAGAGCTCTTCGGATCAGTACTGGTGGAAGGGAAGAGAAGTATGCAGAATCTGTTAGAGAGAGAAGTGGAACTGTAGCTGAGTCAATGGGGAGCTTTGGAACTGAGATGGCCCAGGAGTTGTCTTGAGTTGATGTTAGGGGACTGGTGATTGGACGAAGCTGCCTCTGGAAAAAGAATAGACCTTGATCAAAGCATTTTTCTTCATCTGAAGCAGTCCCCAAAGAGGGCTGACAGCTGAGACATGCCTTCTGACAACAGTCCCAGCAGCTGGGGGACACACTGACCAACATGAGCAGTTGTTAATAGTAGGGTTGAGTACTAATTCTAGACTACTATCAGTCTCTGTTTATAGTTCCCTACTGTTCAGACTTGAAGGTAGAAATTCAATGGGAAGCATAGTCATGAACTCTATGTGTTCCTATGTGAAAGGGAAGAGATCCATCCTAGTTCTGGTACATAGGCCCATCATTTCTGAAAATTTGCCTTTGGATCCTTCCTGGGTCAGCCTAGGAATTTCTTCCTTATGGAAAGTTGAAGACAGTTCTTTGACAAATATAATAACTCTCAGTCTGATTAGTCTCTGCTGCCCAGAAGCTCACTTCACTGCCCAGAAACTCGCAATGATTATTTCCAATAGCTTTTCAGAAAGAGTAGGTACTTTTCTTGCTATTTCTCTGGGATTTTGCTGTTAAATTGTTTAAACCACACTAGATGTAGGCTCACTTTACAATTGTAACACTAATATGA
Source organism: Physeter macrocephalus (assembly GCF_002837175.3). Classification (NCBI taxonomy): domain Eukaryota; kingdom Metazoa; phylum Chordata; class Mammalia; order Artiodactyla; family Physeteridae; genus Physeter; species Physeter macrocephalus. The sequence continues at coordinate 41,930,603 of NC_041232.1, forward strand.
ATATACAGTTTCAAAGTTTTGCTTTCAAATATTGGCCAGGAAGAATGTAAAAAAAAAAATTTCTTTTCTGAATTTCCAAGGCCATTAGTCAACTAGCCCAAAATAAATTTGCCAGATGACCTCTCTGCCAAATTATTTTGAAGTGGATTCACTTAAATCTCAGGACCAGTCATTTAAGTCACAATTTGTGTGTGTCCAAGTTGCGGGACTGGAGGTGAATTGGGCCCAGGAGTAGAGTTGCCAGATAAAATACAGGATGCCCAGTTACATTTGAATTTCAGATAAACCACACTACTTTTTTTTTTTTTTTTTTTTTTTTAGTGTAAGTATGCTTCACACAATATTTGGGGCATACTTATAGTAAAAAGAAAAGATTTTATCTGATATTTAAATTCAACAGTGCTTTCTGTATTTTTACTTGCAAAATCTAGCGACACTACAAAGAAGTCTTCTACAAGGCAGTTCCTTGCTCTTGAACCTGGCTTCTGTCTTTGCAGTGCTCTCTGAATTATACCTTGTTCTGTATTCATAAAGTACAGGGAAAGTGTCTCAACAAGATGTTGCCCTCTGTGATTTGGCTTTTGTCTAAATTTCCAGCCCATCTTTAGCAGCCTTTCAGCTGAGACCATAACCCTTTCCAAGACCTTCCTTGCCAATTTTTAAATAAAATATATAGTTATCAAAAATGCTTTGTATAATTGACTTTCTTTTGACAATAACTAAAAACATAGGATTTTATGTTTGGCCTAACCAGGTTAAACTGCAAACAGCCCTTGTGGGTACTGCAGTCAAAGGCACTAGGAAACCTGAGGACGTAAATCATGAGGTGGTCATGGAAATTTTGGTGAGGATTTTGATTTCTCCAGTCAATTGACATCGGTTACTCTATAAACCAAAGCATAGGTAGGGCCTCCACTGACTTTCTGGTTAAATTTTAGCACAATACATAATCCATGAATGGGCTCATACTAATGAGTGTAATCTTGCCTGTGACCCCTAAATCCTCCATTACTATGTGGATTACTAATGAGATCAAGGCACCTCTTAATATTTTACCAGCAAGGAGGCCTGTGGAACTAAATAGCTCATTGTAAATGAAGTTGGAAAATTATCTACAGTGTGATGTAGTTGTCAAACTACATTTTTAAACATTTTCCCTCAGATAAATAGTGAGAAAATTTCTAGACTGTGAAAATATTTCTACATTGCAAGTTATTTGAAGTATAAAATAAAAAGAAAGCTATTTGTAAATATTTTCAAATGAAATATGCATTTCCAAATGTTAACATGATGATCAAAAAAATCTCAGAATGTTTCACAGATATTTTGAAAATCCTTCATGTACATAAAACGGGTCTATTTGTGTATATTTATGCATGGATAGATATATGTGATTTATTTTTATCACTATCTATCTATCCATCCATCCATCTATCCATCCATCATCTATCTCTATGTAGTTACTTATCTTCACTTAGAAAAAAGCTAGAAAAAGATCAGTCAAGAAGTATATTTCTGAAATTAGGGGAAATTTGTATTCTCTTCTTTACAACTGTGTCTATTTTCTACCTTTTCTAGAATAAACCTATTTTAGTTGTCTGATTATAAAAAGATAATCAATATTCACCAGACTAAACTAGACTAAGAAGTTTTGTGTTTTTTTTTTTTTTGCGGTACGCGGGCCCGTCACCGCTGTGGCCTCTCCCGCTTCGGAGCATAGGCTCCGGACGCGCAGGCCCAGCGGCCATGGCTCACGGGCCCAGCCGCTCCGCGTCACATGGGATCCTCCCGGACCGGGGCGCGAACCCGTGTCTCCTTGCACCGGCAGGCGGACTCTCAACCACTGTGCCACCAGGGAAACCCAAGAAGTATATTTTTATTAAGAGCATTTTATATTCTAACACTGTTCAATGTCATCAAAAATATTTGCAAAACTAACACTCATTCCTTCATTTAGTCATCCAATAAAGATTTTTAATATGACAACTATATGCTAAGTATGTTGCTAGGTAAAGTTGGTAAAAGATGGGTAAGATATCATTCCTACTTTCAAAGACATAATCTAGAACAAGGGAGGTTAGTCATGCAAAGAGAAAAACTATCATACTACACACTGAGTGCCAACATTTGGACAGAATTAGATGAATATTAAAGAAGTTTCAACCAAGCCAACTGGGAGTAACTGGGATGGTTTCTAGGAGGAGGAGACACTCAAGTGAGGCCCGGAGAATATTCTAGGCCTCACATCTGGAGGACAGACATTTTAGGAAGAGAGATGTATGATTGTTAAGGCTTGGAATTAGTTGTTTATTCAATGTCCTTTTGGACAATTAGGCATTTCTATACTTCACTACTTTAAATGTCATGAATATCTTCAAAGCTAAATCTTTGTGCACATCTATGCTTATTTCTTGGTAGAAGGAGAATTCTAGAAGTAAAATTGCACAGTTAATTGTTTCTGAATATTCTTAAGGCCTCAAATACAACTTGCCAAATTACAGTTACAATGATTGTATTGATTCACACTCCCAGCTACAAGGAATGAAAAAATAACTAAGCATAAAATTCAAGTAGAGAGTAAAATAAAATAAGCCGAAAGAAATAAGTAGGATAAAATTCATAGCATAAAATTAACTTAAAATAGATGAAAATCGTGAAGAAGAAAGTGGAAAAAGCAAATATATAAAAGTATTGAAGTGACAACAGATCTAGCCAAAAAAATAAAGAGGAAAATAATAGACCAGTTTCTTAACATTTAGGTTTTATATAGGCTGTGGCGCTCTCCACTTGTTCTCTTTTATGACCTAGCCCCTACATAGTTTTTACATTTAAGACTATTTTATTGTTTTAGGGCAGTTTTAAATTCACAGCAGAGTTAAAAGGAAGGTACAGAAATTTCCCGTCTACCCCTGCCCCACAGGTGTGCAGCCTGCCATTATCAACATCCCCTGCTAGAGCGGTACATTTGTTACAACTGATGACCCTACATTAACACAGTCACAATCATCACTAGTCTATAGCTTATGTCATGGTTCACTCTCAGTGCTGTACATACCATTGGTTTGAACAAATGTATAATGACATGCATCCATCTTTATAGTATCATGCAGAGTATTTTTACTGCTCTGAAAATCCCCTGAGTTCTACCTATTCATCCTTCCTAAACATGTTTTTTTAAGGATGTCTTTTTGACTCTGAAATCCTTCAGAACTTAACTTGGGTCATGAATGCTCACTGTCCCCAAAACATTTGTTGATTGATTCATATTGATGACATATTCATAAGTAATTTTACAGCTCGTCACCTTCCACTCAACTTCTTTTTCCCAATTGTGGCTTCATATGTAAGATCTCCCACTTATCATACCATATATTAACCAGGACTCTCTGTGCTTGGTTTAATATAATAAGTAGCACAAGAGAGAGCGAAACAGGAGAGTGTAATTATTATGATGATGAAATTTGATGACAGAATTGAGTTTGAGTCCAAGTTATGCCACTTACAAATAGTGTGGCTTGGCTAAAATACTGAAACTCTCAATTGTAAATAAGATCTAATTTTAATACCCACCACATTGCTTTGTTATGAGGAACATATTAGGTAATGTATGTTAAGCAGTGTTTCACATATATAACATGCTTAATGAATGTTAGCAATTACTCTTATCTACCAGATTCCCCAAAACCATAATAGAACCGCTTTGCCTTCCCATCACTTTCCATTCCCATGTCAAGAATATTAGCCCCTTCTGGTCACTGTAATTAATGCATTATTGCTGTTACCTTAGCTCAATTCCTTGAACAGCTGTTCCAAATAACCTCTTCCTCAAGCCTCCAAATTCTATTTACTCAGGGGTTTAATTTTCTCCCCATTTTACAGAAAATCAGGGCTAGCTGGTGTGAATTTCCTTATTCTGGTTTTCACCTTAACATATGTCAAGTGTGATATCTTAAGAAATGATCTTTCACCATCTTGTGACTCAGTTTTCATATACATACTTATTTTTATAAAGCAAGTGCAGCAGTGAGTTTTGTTTCAACTCAGTCAGAAGATGACAGACAACCATGAGGAAAGATGTCTTCTCAAGGAGAGCCTTTAGAGTGACCACAAAAGATACAAAGAGAGATTTTTACCTTTGGCATTCAGTATAGTCAGGCTAGCTCCACACTAGAAGTGAAAAATGGTCTCATGCTGTTGTGCTTTCAGAGGCTGTAAAACATACCACTCTACTCAAAATCACTCGTATTCTGCACACGATGGTCTGAAATTCCCATCGTCCTAAAGGGGATTAGATCACAGTGTTGGGGATAATTTTTTTTTTTTTTTTTTTTTTGCGGTACGCGGGCCTCTCACTGTTGTGGCCTCTCCCGTTGCGGAGCACAGGCTCCAGACGTGCAGGCTCAGCGGCCATGGCTCACGGGCCCAGCCGCTCCGCGGCATGTGGGATCCTCCCGGACCGGGGCACGGACCCGTGTCCCCTGCATCGGCAGGCAGACTCTCAATCACTGCGCCACCAGGGAAGCCCGGGGATAATTTTTAATAAAGAGTCATCTCTAAAAGATAATTACATTGAATAGGCATCGGAAGCATTAGTTTATTGGGTTTGCTAGCTGATTATTTTAATCCTTTATCAAGCTGGGTCTAAGAGTAAAAGAAAGGGGTAGATCACTTTTGGGGTAAATATGTACAATTTTGAGAGATAAGCAGACATATAGAAAAAGAGACAGGTGGTCCCAAATTTTCATGGCTTTGCTACTTTACCTGTGCAACATCTGGAATATAGATTTATAACAACCACAAATGCAACAACATCGAAATTATCCAACACATTTAGAATTTAAAAGGTTTCTTTGAGAACCTCATCAATTTTGTTCATTTACTCTTCTTGCAAGACTGCAAGGACAATGTTTGTCTTGTTCAGTGCAATATTTCCACTAATTTTTGACATGTCGAAAATCTCAATAGATATTTATTGACTAATAGGAGTGAGATGAAATGAGAAATGCTATTTTCCCTCCTTTCTCATTTCTGATAATTTTTCCATAATAACCTAACTTTGTGAACAAATCCAGTTATTTCCTGCCAGCTGATGTTCCCTGTCTCCTTGATTATTGCTCCAGTGAACCCAAGGAAGCATTCACACTGACATAGTAGCTGTCTGATTTCCATGGTCACTCAGGGCTTCTCCCTTACTGTAGTCCTCACACCACGCTGGTCTCTTGCTAGTCTGCTCTCTCTCCCATTCCAGATTCTTCTTGAAACTTCAAATCAGATCATTTTTATTCTCCTGATTAAAGCAATTATTTGCTTTTAAGATTATTCACCATAATGTGAAAGCTGCTTAACTTGGCACTTAACAAATTTCATGTGTGATATCATGTAATCTTACATATATATTCTTTATTCCAGTTACATTGAACCCTAAACTTCACACAATCTGCTCATGTACCGTGGTTCCCACTTTCCTCCTGGATTTTACCCTACTTAATTCTATTCATTCTTTTAAACTCAGTTTGACTTGCGTTGGTAATAATATATGTATTGTTATTTGGAATCTATATCTATTGTAAAATAGACTAGAGCAAGTTATCTTGAATGTTATTTTGGGGGACCAAGATTTTCAACATAAGACCAAAGTCATACAAGTATTAAAAAAAATCAAAGAATTTAAGTAAAAACTCTGCAATTTTAAATTAGAATTGGAAAGATTAGTATAAATTTATGATACATTTCCCTCCTTTGAAAAACACATATTTTCTAATTTTATATAGTGAAAACATCTGGAAGCAATGACAACTCAGTAGCCACGAGTATTCATAAATAAAAGGAAACTAAGATCCTTGTATAAATGCCTGATTCTAGCTGAGATGGAATTTCAGTGAATCTAAAAAGCTTAAGCTGCAGGACTTTTCTCTTGCATGAGCCCTTTTCAAGTCCTTGGAAGGCGCCCTTGTAATGAGCGCTCGTGGTCATACTTTGTTTTTAATTGCAAAATACTCAAAAATAAGATATTTTAAATTGCAATTAGTTCCACTCTGATTTTCCCTTTGTCATAATTCTTCTTGTGTTGGGTGGCTTTGGATTGGCCGTGGGCAGTTTGGAGATCATGCTAACAGAAATTTGAGTAGAGATATATTCAGTGGAATATACTTATGTAGTTTATAGTCCCTTCCAAATATAGTGACATTATTGTTAACTGTCTTGAGGCGGGATATACTTGTCCCCACCCCCAACACTCAGTGTCATAAGGAGAAGGTGAAAGACTGAGGTCATGAGGATATGAACATGTTCTAGTGCCCATGACACCATGTGAATAGTGAGGAGAAGCAAAATTGGAGATGGACAGAGTCAGAAACTAACTGTGGAAATTCCAAATATTACAGTGTAATTTAGAACGAAACTTGATGGTAGTTTCCCCCAATTTAATAGCAATCCTTAATCACCATCAGCATCATCGCATTTTATTCAACCACTATAGAGGAAAGACGGGATTAACTTTCCATACTCATGTCAGAAAATTGTTGAAGAATTCAGGCAAAATGTAGGAAAAAGTATTACAGAGGTGTTGGAATAATTAATCAAAATATGTCTTTTTACTGGATTTTGCAACATTTGTAAGGTGTCTACTTTTAGAACATTGTGGTTTGCTGTGATTTGTTTTGTCGTTCTAAACACATTTTTGTATTTCGTTTTGTATTAATAATTTTGCATTTTTTCTTAAATTGCATATAATCTGCCTCTCAAAATCTGGATCCACATGATAGCAAATCTGAAGCAGGAAATATACAAAGTAATCCCAGGACAGATTGTTGTGCTAGAAAGCACGTAAGCAATCCAACACTGACACTGCAACCTGCTTGAAGAGCTCCTGCTGGCCTAGGTGGGATCATAGTCAAAATGACTTGAGCTGATTAAAGCACGTTGTATACATATATATATAAAATCGTGATAGAAAATAAGAGACACACACACAACACGACACTTATTGGACATATTGCACCAACTCCTTACTAAGAAAATTGATGCTAAGAGGTGTAGAGGAGGAAAAAGTTTTCCTCAACTTTCTTGGGGTCCCTGGCTGAGTCTGAAAATTAAACTGACAGAACAGATCAACACCAGAAAAGCATATAAATTTGTTTAATGTAAGTTTTATGTGACATGGGAGCCTTCATAAGGAAATGTAGGGCAGAAGAAACAGACCTGAGGGTTTTAATGCTGGATCTGGTGAAGAGTGGGCAGTCATGGAGGAATATGATAGGTCAAGGGTTATGAAGTAAGTGTAGTAAAATGGGGGGAAACTTAGCAAGTCCTGGTAATTAGGATTCTTTTTGGCATCCCTTTGTCTTTGGAGATAAGAATGCTTCTTTTCTCTGGGTATAGGGAGGAAACCTCTCACATGAGGCTTCTATGTCCTGTCTCCGGGGAGACGGGTAAGAGGAACATCAAAGTGACCCTCCTATTTCTGCCACTTTCTCAAACTCCTTCAGTAGAAAATGTTCAATATCCAAGATGCCATATTTGGGGTTAGTATACCCTGAACCCCATCAGAGGAAATCCTTAAGCACTGATTTGGCCTTTCCCGTGTGAAAATTATTTCAGAGATAACGATACTGTAAGGGAAAGTCCTACACAGAAAAATCCCATCTACTAACAGTAGAAGGAATAATAGGATGAGAAAAATTGCCATTTTGTATTGAAATAATTAATCCATTCAATGGCAGTCATCATTTGATAATAAAGAAAATGGGTGAAAGTTGATGAGGGACTTTTCAAGTTGGGAGATGTTAGCACTGTTGTGCCATGGTACCCTTTCCTCACATGTCAGCAATGTGCTTTTCTCAGAAAGGGGTTTTATTAAGCTCAGGCTTCCTTCAAGCTGTTCCCATTTCTACTGTATCTTGTATGACTGGATCAGAGTTTCTTCTTAATTTTCTGAGTCTATGAAGGGTTCCTTATTTTCTTTTTCTCTCTCTTTTTTTTTGTCACTTCAGTTGATAGGAACATGGATGAAAATAGGAGTTTTGTGAATGTTTAAGTCAAAATCAGATGTGAAATTAAATTTAATCTTTAATTTTTTTTCACTTTTAAAATCCTGTTAGCAGTGCTAATATGTCAGCTAGAAGTAGTCTTAAATACACTATCTTTTAATTCGTAATTGCACATATATATCTATACTATTTTTTCTTTTACATGTATTTCCAAGCAGCTTTCTTTAAATCACATTTTATGATTCATAACCTGTGAATCAAAATAAAGAAGTTGTACTATGCTTACTATCTTATTACTTGAAACAAACAAACAAACATAGATGATATCTATAAGGAGACTATGTGTTTTTTTCAACATGACAGTATTTGTTAAAATATAACAGTTTTAAATGCTGTTAATTTCCTCCATTAATTTTCCACAGTTCGTTGAGCTAACTTACCTTTGGCATGAAGAATCATGTGTTAATAGCTGGCTCAACTCCTTCAAGGAATTTCGTAGAAGGTCCTTCTGAACATAGCAATCTCAAGAGAATTGTTTAAGAATAGGAAGGCTCCATTTCCATCCTGAGAGTCTCACTTAGCCTAGTCTAGCCGTGGCCTCATAGCAATGTTATTCCTTTTTCTCCTGAAGGACAGTCACTCCACTAACTTTGAATTCAGGCTTTTAGAGATAATTATAGCCTAGAGCAAATAAAAGTCTTTGAGAGAACTACTGGAATAACTGGGCAATCTCAGACACAACTTGTGGGTTCTTGCTAGGGAATAACCAAACATAAGGCAAAGGAAGTGAAGTCATGTATGGTTTATTGGTTTATGCTTTGGGAGTGGGTCTCAAGTTAACTACTTTTTGATAAAAACTAGAAACTTTTTGGTATTTGACAGAAAAGCAAAATAACACACACACACACAACCTCATACAAACTTTAAAATCTACCATATATACCCCTGTAAAACAAATTTAATAAGTAAAAATCAAACCATGCTGCCCTGGTTAAGCGTATACACTAAGGCATGAGATAAACTCAGTTTCAAGGCTCATTTCTACCACTAATATGGCAAGTTCTGTTTACTCATGTAAGCTCCGTATCCTTATTTTTGAGATATGGATGATAATATCGATTACTCCATAGAGGTACTGGGATGTGCCAATGAGATAATGCATACTTGGTTACATAGTCAGCAACCAATAAAGGGTAGCTATCATTTTTATTATTATTTTCATGGTAAAACAGCATAAGCCACTAGTGACTTCCGGCTAATAAGGGGAAGAACATTTTGGATGGGTTTCCACAGTATTTGCAGTTTTCCTGATTATACAGTTGCTTGGGATGTTTATTCAAAGTACAGATTCCTGACCACACACTGGACCCCTTGAATCTAAGTAATCAGGAAGCTGGCAAGAGTATTTTGAATATGTATTTAACAAACACATTGGGTGGTTTTTATTGTCAGAATGTCTTTGGAAGTAGTACTAGTATATATAGACTGGAAATTGATTGACTAAGTGATTATCTACTTCCTATACTTGGTTAAAAACAACTTTCGGCATTAAAACAAATCACAGACCATGACCACATTCTATGAATTCCAACTTATTTCAATTCCCACATTTTGGACACATATTTTCTTCAAAGTTTTATTTCTCAATTTGAGAGAAGCTGTGGGTAGAATTACAGGGGAGAAGGAAAGAAAAGTGAAGGGAATTCAGGAATCAAAGACAGAAAAATGCAGAGGGTCAGAAAAGTGACAGTTTTGACATAAAATATATTTATTATCCTTTATTCTCTAGTCCAATTCAAATTCCATGACTTCCTCCACATGGCTAACTATTTTTATGTGTTTAATTTGTCTTTATTACATGTGTTCTTGCAAAATGTTCATTGTTTTATGTGCAAGCTTTGTGTAAGTAGTGTTGTGATATACATTTTCTTCTGTCTTACATTTTTCGCTAAAATAATGTGTTCTTAAGATTCATCTGCCTGCCACGTGTGCATCAACTTTTCTTATAATTGAAACGTAATGCATTCTATTTGCTCATCCACTTAATATTATACATCCAGGCTACTCCAGATTCCTTCCCAGCACAAACAGTGCTATGTATACCTCTGAGTGGCCTGTGGTGTAAATTTGGGATATGAACGTACCTTATGAATGTTAAGTCATAAGCGTTGGTGTGTATTGACTTAAACCACGTGCCAGCTTGCTGTCTGGTGTGACTGCCCCAGACTACACTTCCAGCAGGGCAGGATACCTCCTATAGCTGCAAATTCCAATCAACACTTATTTTCCATTGTTTTGAATATTTGCCAGTGATATCTTGTTGTTGTCTTAATTTGCATTTTCCTGAGTATTACTGACTCCCTTCATGCGACGGTTAGTTTTCAGTAGTTTTGTTTCAGAAAAGTGCATGTTGATATCCTTTTGCTGAGTAATTTACACTGGAATCTGATAGCAACGTCTTGCTTTCAAAGAAGGTGCAGTGGGCATTTTTTTTTGATAAATTTACTTATATATTTATTTTTGGCTGTGTTGGGTCTTCGTTGCTGCGCGCTTGCTTTTTCTAGTTGCGGTGAGCGGGAGCTACTGTTCATTGTGGTGCGCAGGCTTCTCATTGCGGTGGCTTCTCTTGTTGTGGAGCACTGGCTCTAGGTGCGCGGGCTTCAATAGTTGTGGCACTTGGGCTCAGTAGTTGTGGCTCACAGGCTCTAGAGCGCAGGCTCAGTAGTTGTGGCACATGGGCTTAGTTGCTCCGCGGCATGTGGGATCTTCCCGGACCGGGGCTCGAACTCATGTCCCCTGCACTGGCAGACGGATTCTTAACCACTGTGCCACCAGGGAAGCCCACGGTGGGCATTTTTAAAGACTGTTTTCGCAAGGTGCAGTATCTCTTTTTCCTATTGACATTTACATCTGAGATAGTCTTATATAACCTAGTTTGTAAAAGTTCTTTCTCAGAGAGATGTAAAGTTGAAAGAAGAGATTGTATGAGTACAGAAAGGGCTTCAGGCATCTTTCTCCTAGAAAAAATAATGAAGAATGGAAGGGAATACGTAAGGTAGGGTCCCATTAGAGGTGGTAAAGCCAGGGAAGAGTAAAAGTATTTTAACTACATTGGATCACCCCTAGGATGCCTCGCAGCATGAATGACTTGTGCTATCACAGGAACAGGACTAAGTATGAAAGTGCAAGAAAAAAATGCACTCTGCCATGGTTACCCCACTCCTGTCAACTTAAAAGTGTTTTTGGAGTTTCCCATTAAGTAAGAAATAACTTTTAAAATGATTGAAAAGGGCTTCAAAATGGTTTTGGGGGGATTATAAATAACTAAAATTGATCTCAGCATGTCTTTCCAGCCTGTTTTGTATTCTACTGACCAAGAAAGGACACTAATCCACTATTTTGTCAACTTTCTTGCTTTCATCCGTCTGTTGTCTTATATGAATTCTCTGTGCATATTTATTCATTTACCAAGCATTGCCAATTTTACAACTCTACATGTTTTCCAATTTGACTTCTCCTCTCTATTTGTGCCACCGTTGCTCCCGTCCAGGACCTTATGTTATCCCTTGTCCGAAATAGCTTCTGCTTCAGGTTCCAAAACCTGTCTCCAGTCCTGTCTCCCTCAAATATACTCCAGAATGTTGCCACTGGGTGGCAGCTAGAATGCAAACATGTTGCTTTCTTCTCAAAACTTTTACAATGGCTGCTTGTTCTCAGCATAGGGCACAGACACCCTCAGATGAAAGGCGGACCTTCTGAGTCGTCACCTCCTTCCTCCTCGCCACTGTACCTCTCACTGTATGCTAGCATAGCGCAGTTGATTTCAGCTCCCTGGAAACACCAGGCTGTCTCTTGCTCCTGAGTCTTTGCTCGCCCTGTGCTCTCTGCCTTGCTGGCCCTCTTCCCTCCTCTTAATCTCAACTGAGACTCAGTCGCCGGTGATTAGTTGCTGGTCCTTCTTTCCTCTCAGGCTGAGCTAAGTATTCTTCTATGGTATTCTCAAAACACCCATGAAAATTTCACTTACTCGACTGGTCAGATTAGGTTCAAACTAATCTATCTGATGTTACATCAGATAGATTTTTGTTACATCTATCTGATGCTCTGGTGTAAGTGTTCTTGAGTGAGGGAAATATGATTATTTCCCAATAATCATATTTGGACTCTTTTTTTTTTTTTTTACCATGCAACAAAACCTTTATTAACATTTTGAACAGGTTCAGCTATTACTGAAACTAGTTTAAATTGGGGCAAATAGCTAGAGTGCAGAGTGATGCCATCATTGGGCATAAATGCCCAAGTGTTCTTTTTTTTTTTTTTGGTATGCGGGCCTCTCACTGTTGTGGCCTCTCCCGTTGCGGAGCACAGGCTCCGGACGCGCAGGCTCAGGGGCCATGGCTCACGGGCCCAGCCGCTCTGCGGCATGTGGGATCTTCCCGGACCGGGGCACGAACCCGTGTCCCCTGCATCGGCAGGCGGACTCTCAACCACTGCGCCACCAGGGAAGCCCCCAAGTGTTCTTGAGCAAGGGAAATATGATTTATTTCTCTTTAAGTAGTCAGTAAAAATACTATTTTAAGGACAGGTGGCAGAACTCCTCTGAGGAAGAGAGTGGTTTTGGATTAATAAAACACCTTGATGGTTGAGAGGATGTGAAGAACAGGAATGCCTAGTATTCAATTTTACATCTTTTATTGTACTGTCCAACAATAGAATTGCCTTGTGTTGTTTTAGATCTTCAGTAAAGCATACTAATCACACAATCTTGAGCTGGTAAACTTTGTGAAATAAATTAATTAGAGGGTGTTCAGAGCAATATTATGTGGAAAGGAGGATGTCCCCGAGAGTGGCAAAATGCAGAGGACATATCAAGAATTCATTGGAAGCAGTAACTGGTTGTCCTGGAGAAAGAGAAACTCTAAGAATTTCCAGAAATATAGAGAGCATTTGTTAGATTTCTTACTTGTAAGTAATTTGATGTCTGAGCCAATTTTAGCTTAAGAGGCAAGAAAAAGGATGGCCAACTGGGAGACTTGGACAAACTATATTTAATAATATGGGAAAGTAAAACGTTAAATGGAAAATAACAGAAAACAGATCAGCATAGGTAGGATGTCCTAAAATTAGTCTACATCTATGCATCAAAAAGGAATATAACAAAATATTAACAACATGTGTCTCTGGCTGCTATATTTTATTTACTTTTTTTATGCTTTTCTATAGTTGCCTTATTTAATAAAATGACTAAATACTGTTTTTTATTATGAGGGAAATTTTTTGAGTAAAAATTATACTGTCATTGATGGTTTGACATCCAAAACATCACATGTCAAGTACCAATTGTTGGTGTTCGTCTTCCCTATTTTTTTTTTTTTTTAGCACTTGGAAAAATGTTTTTGCTTAATCAAAATAGTATTGGGCAAAGTTTAGGGAGCATTTACCACTCTACTTCTCCCAAATTGGCCCTTTGCCCTTGTCTAAATCTGACTTTAGGCAAACTAGGAGAAGGATTTCTTTGGTGCTATTCTCAAACCTCTTTTCGAAATCTGTCTCCTTCATTTCAAAATCCCTTCAAGTGCCTTGAGTCTCCATACTGGTTTCTCCGATTCCTTTCCTGTGGTGTCCAGTGGCATTTCTTATTCTCCATTACAATGATTTTGCTCCTATTTGCCTTTAGGGAAAAAATTATTTAATTAGCGTCTCATTCCCTCAGCATTTTGTGCTGCTGGAGACAAAGTAATTTGGACAAATAAATCCTTGATAACCTGTTACTTCTCTTCTTTAAGTCATCTTTTAATGGAGTCCTCTTCTATCTCACCATCTCCACGTGGTCTAATATGTCATGTTGTTTTTGCTTAAGAATTATCTCTCAAACCTGTGGCCTGTTCTCTAGGCACTGCATTCAGGGTCTTATTATCGTTTCCTTTAGCTCTTCCAAAGCCTGCTAGCTGGTCTCCTTGTCTTGAAATGTTTTCCTTCTATTTTCATTATCCAAGTAGCCCCTAGAATTATCTTTATGCAGTACAGATAAGATTATCACATCCCCTTTCTTTAAAAAAAAAAACAACTTTGATGATGCAATGGCATGTTCAGAAATATTGTTCTTGAATATAGTCCAAACCTCTTAGCATGTCACATAAGCCTTTTTTGATTTGTTCCAGGTGTACTTCCCTGGTATCAGCTTTTGCCATTCTCTCTTACTCCCTATGACTCCCCAGACATTTTGTTTTCCCCATCCACCGTATGTGCTAACCATCTGCCAGGTATGACTCACCACTGCACCTTCCTGCATAATTCCTGTTCATTCTTCAAAACCCAGGCCATCTAGTGTATTCCCTGTGTACAGTTCTCTCTCACCCACCACTCTCTCTGCCATGTGAACACAGCACTTTCCCCTTAATCTCTGACAGTACCCAGAGCATGGCATTGCAATTGTTTACTAATGTATCTGTCTCACCATTTCCTGAGGTCATGGAAGATCTACGTCTTGTCACCTTGTGAGTTACAGAGCCAACGTATAATAGTTTCCAAATAAGTGGTTGAGGAATGAGATAACATAAATGAAATCGAGTTAAAGTGCAGAATTGTTTAGGAAGATCCTTCTCAGACTAATCTAATGCGGCAATACTGTTCTTTTTCCCGAGCATTTAAGACTATGACAGAAGGGAAGACGCTCTGGTACCTAAGCTCTCCTTTGGGGATGGTTGCCCATTCTATTAACGTGTTAAGTTCTTCCTCCTTATGCCCCGATCCTGAGTTTCCCCTGAAGCTTTAGCCTAGAGGGTGAGCAAATATTTTCTGTAAAATACCAAACAGTAAATACCTTAGGCTTTGCAGGCTACCCCAGCAGCTCGACTCTGCTGTGGTAGCCAGGAAGCAGCCATAGACAACATGGAAGTGAACGTGTATATGTTCCAATAATACTTTACAAAAAACAGGCAGTAGTCCAGATTGGGGCTATAGGCTGTAGTTTACTGATCTGTGGTCCAGATTGAGGGTTTAGGTTAACACATCTAGACCCCTGGCCCAGATTATGGTGGGTTCAGTTTTAATACATCTGAGAAGGGTTGAAGTAGTTCTGAGCTGTGATATTTCAGGCTTTTTATGATAAATGGTCAATATGTCCAGTCAAATCCAAGATCCTTGCTACCACCTATTTACTGATAGAACTCCTTAGGAGGTCTTACCACGGTTAAGCTCATTAGGGTTCAGGCGATCAATCATCTAAGTAAAGTTTCCAGGGTGGTCACAAACCAGAGATGGTGCCCTGAAATCTTCTGTATCATATTGTCACCTCTGGAGCAAGTCCTCAACTGCTCCACTGTCTCCAGCAAGAAAGGCGCAGCCTCTCAGAATCCACGCTTGCAAAAGCTCATCCCAGGGGTCCTGGGACTAAGGATAGCTTAGATTCCCTGACAATACTTTTGAATCCTTGCTTGGAGAAGTAGACTGTCATTCGACACCTCCACAGTGAGGACAGCACAGCTGGTGGCAGCAGCAGTTTTGCTCATGTGTTCCAAGCTCTTGTGACAGTGCTTTTTTCCCCAATTCCACTCATCTCAAGGTTTAAAAACCAGTTTACAGAAAGTCTGCACCATTTCTGGAATAATATGTAGAGAGGATTCCAAAAAAAAGAGGAAACAAAAACTGACATATATTAAGTACCTCAGAGGCATGAACTATTTCATATTACATTAAAACATGTGTTTTGTTTGATGAAATGCAGACCATCCCTGCCTTCTGTGATGCCTTGCTTATAGCATGCTCTTCGTACTGTAGTGATGTGATCCAAACAACTAGTTATTTTGAGAGTAATAATGACTCCACTGAGTAAGTGGCAAGAAACAGCCTACTGTTAAAGAAGAGTATTTTTCTTTAATAGGAGACAGTGCCCTTAAATAATCAAAAGGAATATTCTTGAATTTTCACAAGAAATTTTGAAAAATATTTTAAGATAGGGGCATGGGATTGAGATACAAACTACTATGTATTGATATAAAATAGATAAGCAACAAAGATATACAGTATAGCACATGGAAATATAGTTATTATTTTGTAATAACTTTAAATGGTGTATAATCTATAAAAATATTGGATCACTGTATTGTATGCCTGAAACTAATATAATATTGTAAATCAACTATACTTCAGCTTTTCAAAATGTAGGGAAAAGTAAAAAATAAAGATAGGAACCCAGCTTTGTTCAATAATTTTATGTGCTCGCCTATGTATGATCAAGGTATAATATCTTGCTTAAGTTAACCACTCATTAATCTTAACGTAAGAGTGGCAATAGAATACATTTAATACTTTGTTGATTCTTCACTCTGTAAACACTGGATGTTTTTTAGTTTTCTGCAGTGTATGTGTTCACTTGCACAATTATATAATAAAGATTTAGACATATTTTTAAAATAATTTAAAAATATCTTTTCCTAAAAAACTTTGAGAGTAGAGTGGAACAATGCCTGTGTGAAGTTCACACATGAGGAAACTGAAGTGAGAAAAACTCAAGCAACTCATGGAAGCCCACGCATGTAATTTGTGTCTAAGAACCAGAAACCAGTGCTACTGAATTCTGATCCAGAGGACAATAATCTACATTCTTTTAGTCAGGAATAGGAGTTTGAGTTGCTGAAACAGTTTGTCAGTATGGATATAATCTTGTAGTAATGTTTCATTTCCATCAACAGAAAAAAGGAATAGAAAATATTATTTTTTCATGAAAATTTACGTCTCTCTTGTCACTTATTGTCATCCTTCCTTAGCAGACATATGGTTATTCTGGTGGGTTTTTGTCTTGAGTGTCTGAGTCCGCTGGGGGATTGACTGAGTCCTTCCTGTCTTTGATTTGTACTATTTGAGGAACAAGAGATCAACGTAATGCTCTGAAATCAAAGCTGCTAAGAAAATCAGAAATTAAGCCAAATTCTCCTGGGAATAATTGAAAATGATTGACTTTCCAATATTTCTATTCAAATTATAAAGGTTCTTTTGGTTATTATTTCACTCATACAATCATTCAAGGAGAGCAGAGCAGGTATTGTATGTGCATATATATTAAAGGATATGAGGAAAAGAAAAATGAATACAGTTCACATTCTGAGACTTTTTACCCCTTGTTTTAAAAAACTGTTGTTGTATTTTCTTTCTATAAGATGTTTTTCCAGCTGGCCAATAAAGCCCATTATCAAAATTATAATGGTAGAAAATGAAAACATAGTAATGATTTTGATCTAATCATAAATGAAAGCTGAAGCATAGAGAATTCCCCAAAATTTGAGGTTCACCAAAGCTGTCAGTAATAAATCTGGGAAAAACCTCGGGATTTCTGACTTCTAATTCACTCTTACCCAGAGGGCATAATATATTTCCTGACATGTTAACAAGAATTCTCACTGGGTCCTAAATATCAACCTTACAAAGCAAATAAAAGAGAGCAATTTGCAGGCAGATATAAAAAATCAATTTTGCTTAGAAAAGTTCTTCTGAAATAAACCAATCAGAAGGGGAAATGATGCCTTAGTTTGGGAGGTTGATAGCAGAGCGGGGAATGGTGTTGTATTACCTGGAGTGCCAGGGAGGTCTCTGCATGAACGAAATGATGACCATTTGAGTTTGATTTTAAGAGTCTATTGTCTGGGGACTTCCCTGGTGGTCCAGTGGTTGAGACTCCCCCTTCCTAATGCAGGAAGCCTGACTTTGATCCCTGGTCAGGGAACTAGATCCCACAGGCCACAACTAAAGATCCCGCATGCTGCAACTAAACATCCCTTATGCCACAACTAAGACCCAGAGCAGCCAAATAATAAATAAATAATTTTTTTAAAAAAAGAGTCTATTGTCTGATGAGGACATTGGGCTCTGTGTTTGATTCCCCTGAAAAAAAGCCTTTGTCCTGACATTCTGGAGCCGCTGGTTTTTTAACATTTCTTCTTAGAGCTGCTCTGATAAGGGGTCAGCCTCAGCCTGGTTGCCTTATATTTCTCTTTGCAACCAAGATCACAGTCATTAAGAAATATAAGAGAATTAAGGGCATTGCATTTAGACTGCAAAGCCAGTTTCCAGATCTACGTTTTAAAAAAAATTATTTATTTTATTTATTTATTTTTGGCCTCATTGGGTCTTCGTTGCTGCGCTTGGGCTTTCTCTAGTTGCAGCAAGTGGGGGCTACTCTTCATTGCAGTACGTGTGCTTCCCACTGTGGTGGCTTTGCTTGTTGCGGAGCACGGGCTCTAGGCACACGGGCTTCAGTAGTTGCAGTATGTAGCCTCAGTAGTTGTGGCGCACGGGCTTAGTTGCTCCGCGGCATGTGGGATCTTCCAGGACCAGGGATCCAACCTGTGTCCCCTGCCTTGGCAGGTGGATTCTTAACCACTGCGCCACCAGGGAAGTCCCTTCAGATCTAATTTTAACATTTTCAATTACTCAGAACATTGTTTACTTCTAAGTAGCAAAGTAAAAATGCCACTGGAGGAAATAGGAGATGCTAAGAGCTCCTTCAGTGTGACTGGAAGTCGCTGACAATCCATACAAAGCACTGGTTTTGCTTGAGAATGACTTAGCCATTTTTAGCTGTTTCTGCTCTTTGGTGGGGTGGGTGAGGTACCCTTCTCTTTCTAGTCATGTGCTGGAGCAGCTCAGAGTTCAGGCGAGTCTGTTCTAGCCGATTTGCTGCCAGGGATGCAGTTGGACAAGTTCTGAGCTTTCCAGCCCTTTGGGCCTATTACTGAAGAAAAAGATCCTGCTTTTTTTTTTTTTTTTTTTGCTTCAAAGTCTTACAGATTCCCTTGGATAGACTTCAGATAAGCAGGAATCAAATCTGAGGAACTTTTGAAGTTTGCTCGTTAGTCCACTCAAAGAAAAAAGGCAATTTCCATATGAAATTGGGTGTCATTTTGCAGCCATGTTATACTGAAAATCTTGTGTCTAGCAAATTTCAAGCTGTCAATCTTTGTAACTCCCTGTGAAGAGCTTAGTAGTGGTGCCCCAGAAATGGGTGGAGTTAGGGACTTTACCCCGAGTAATGAAAGCCCATTGTAGGAGGACTTTCATAACAGAATTTAAAAGCCTTTTAAAGCCCAGCACCTCCACCGCTAATTGCTAGGCAAGGCATTACCATCAGAGGCTCAGACTGCTCTTTAAAAGGTTTTTAAATGATGGTGTGAGGAAATAAAGCCCTGTCATCTGAAAGCTTTTTTCAAGTGTGTTCTTCTTCCTTATGCTAGAAGCAGCGGTCTGAACTTAGCACATAATGACACTGTGAATAGTTGGTGAGTGTCTGATGCTGGAGGGAGGAACGATGAGTAAGGGCGAAAGTGAATGGGGCTTTCTTTGCATTGTGTGTAGCTTGCATTAAAGTGAAAACGAAGACTTCTGTAGAGAGCACGAAGACTAGAAACCAGAGGTCAGCTTTCTCCTTACTTCTTTGCTCAGGGAAGACAGAGGATGCTATGATCTCTTAAGGAAAATACAAAATATAACTCTATAAAAGACAGCCCTCAATAATAAGGGAAAATATTTACGCATCTATTCTAGAATAATCATTTGAATGATATACCATTATGAATTTTTATAAAGTAATTTTTATGGCACAGTTTTTTTGTTTTATTTTTTTAAATGAAGTATTCAAACAACAGCTAAAGGATTGGGGTCCTGGATTAGTTACCACACTAAATTATCCATCCAAAGGTTCCAATAGATCCAAATATTTTTCATTATCATTTACTTATGATAATTGTCATCATGAAGACAAACTCTTCCTTTTAATAAACATTATTTCCCAGTATACTCAAAGTTTTGTTCTTTAGTCTGGCACCACCTTTAATCTTGTGATTTGGTTCGAATCGCTCAACCTAGAAAATTGAAGGATGGTCCACAGGGCAGAAAGTGACAATGTTTTGAAATATGTCTTATTCTTATTCTAAGGCAGATGCAGACAATGATACAGTGTACGATACAGCATACACTGACGGGCATGCTATTCAAAGTGGCATTAATTATTTAATCTATTCTTAATGATGCACTATTTCTTGTAAATTACAGTTTCTATTATATACAGACTATTAAATATTGCTAATGATTTTTCCTTTTGGAAACTATAACACACTAAGACATTTATTGTATTTATTTCTTATAACCCAACTGTCTAAAAAATATCTTTGAAGTGACATAATAAAAAATACAAATACAATAATGCAATTTAAATAAAAATAAGAATATTATTGAAATATAAAATTGGAGACGGTCAATGTAATGCTGTAGGCTATTAGTTTCTGCAATTAAGTATTAAATTTAGCTATGTGATTCCCAGCCATGAGAGGCAAAAAGGGAATTTAGGGTTTTCTTCTGATGTATGACAAAGATTTCTTTTCAAGCAACTAAAAAATAACGATTAAGTGATTTATGGGTAGGCCTTATGACCTTTCACTCCATTAGAATTCCAGACTGGAATCAGGAATGCAAAGAAAATGTCTGATTTCTCTGTAACAAAGAAATTTTTGAAAAATCTGTTTGTGTTTTTCTTAGCCACATCTGCTATTTTAGAGGCATGAAGGCCAGTTGAGCTAGGAGTTCTGTTCAGGGAATATTGAGATTTGGGGCTACTGTCTTTAAGCTATTGAAAAAGACAACATACCTCAACAAAATAAAACACACAAAATAAACAAGGAAATGCTGTAGATTGAAATTTTTTCTTCTTAGTATGTTGCATTTTTTAAAAAGTGTATATTAATTGAGCATTATAGACACAAGGGAACTCTGGTTTTGCTAATCTCCAGGGTGAGGTTTAATCTGAAATCTAAATACATTCGCTCTGGTAAATAGAATAACTTGAATCTTCTTAATATGAACTTTCTACAAGTGCCCAGTGGACTCCTCTAAGCAATTGTCACTGTGTAAATTACATTAGCCCAATCAGTCTAATACCATCTACTAAAAATCAGAATATGTTGTTCTTGGTGAAAAGGGCACACACTCCTGTCCAGTGAAGTACAGAGAAGTGCTCAGTGGAGACCAGAGGTAAAGTGTACTCACTTTGGGGCATTGTTTGAATAGAGTGAACACTGTTGTTTCAAGTCTTAGTCAAATAATTTCTCCAATTAGGAGATCCAAGATTACTCTGCTGTAGATAAGTCAGATTTTTGAAGACTAAAAAGATCCTGCTAGGGCTTCCCTGGTGGCGCAGTGGTTGAGAGTCCGCCTGCCGATGCAGGGGACACGGGTTCATGCCCCGGTCCGGGAGGATCCCACATGCCACGGAGCGGCTGGGCCCGTGAGCCATGGCCGCTGGGCCTGCGCGTCCGGAGTCTGTGCTCCGCAGCTGGAGAGGCCACAGCGGTGAGAGGCCCACGTACCACAAAAAAAAAAAAACAAACAAAAAAACATCCTGCTATACTAGTCTGGTTGGTGACTTCATTTTAAAAAACAAAAACAGATCTGCTTCCATTTCATACCAAAGTCTGGCTATTCTGACTGTCCTGGATCATCATTTCTAGTTTTCAAAGTGAAGGTCAGAATCTCCTGTCATGCAGGAAGGAATGATGGAGATCTGGGGAATCACAGTGTAATCAATTTGGTTCAAGCCTTTTGTATTTTCTCATTGACTAAGATACCATCTTCTCAGTTAAATGACCATGATTAATTCTTTAGCCACCTCTGGTTGAGTGGAAAGTGCCTCTACATTTTCTTTTGTCTATTGGAGATTATAAAATAGAACTGATTTCTTCTATCCATATATATCCTGTCTTATTTTATTTTGTCACTGTAGACTCATAAGGAAGTCAGATTTGTAGACAATGTCTACTGTTTATCCACCACTGTTCATGTTGCAGAAAACTATGCCCAACAAAATCGGTCTGCAGAAAAAACACAGTAAATGCCTCGAAAGGCATTTCTAGACATCAGACTATTGTGTGAGTGGAATAAAACATTCTTTGTCCTGTGCACCCTTCATTCTCATTTTTGTTTTTAATAAGACAGAACAAGCTCTTAGTAATGAGCTCCTCGCCCTAGCATGCCCTTCAGATTATTGGGGGGGGGCAGTTCAACAATGAGTTTATTTTTGTAATTAAAAAATTTTTATTGAAGTCTGGTTGATCTGCAAGCATAGAGTTTAGAATCAGAAAGTTTCTTTTTTTTTTTTTTTAGAATCAGAAAATTTTGATTCTGTTATTTACTAGCTTGTGTGGCCAGAGGAAATATACTTGAGCTCCTTCTCAATCTTTGCATATCTAAAGTGGAAGAACAATTTGCACCTTGAAGTTTTGCTGTATTAAATAAGATAATGTGTATAAAATATTTAGTATCTGTAGCAAGTATTCAAAATACAATAGGTTCCTTCGAGTTTTTTTCCTAGCTTTCCATAAAATTAATCAAGTAGACATAATAATATAAGAATAAAACCTTGGAATATGTGTTAATATCGGGACGAGTTAGCAGCAAACTGAAAACAGTGATTTCCTCTGAGAAGTGGCCTTGAGGACTATGTTTGGAGGGGAGAGGGTATTTGCTTTGTCTCATGTTCCAATTTTCTACAATGAGAATGCAGGTTGGTATAATTTGTGCATAAAAGTGTACAATAAAAAAGTAATCACAGAAATATATCATATAATTTTAATGCCAAAATAATAGATGCATTAGAAAAGTCTAGATCTGGTGTATGTTTTTTATTTGCTAAAAGGTGAGCAGCTGGGAATGCACGGGCCAAATGTACAAGTGTTTCTTAGACTACTGATTTTCTTTATTATGCATTGCAAAGTTCCATTACTTCCTAAGCTGAAGATGGTGTCATAATGCACATGTAACTACCTTTCACTTGCCATAGAAGAGAAGTAAAAAGTAAATGCTTTCGGAGTAACATTACATTTCAGTGACATTATTGGTTAAAATATAGTTTCTGATGGTAAGCCTATTACAAGAACGTTTTAAGGAAATAAGCATGTGAAAGTGTGAAACATTGACTTTTTTATGTTGGTTTTTAATTTATTTTTAAACTACGGTAAAATATATAACAAAATTTACCATATTCATCATTTTAAAATGTAGAATCAAGTGGCAATCATTATATTCATAATGTTGTGTAACCATCACCACTATTTCTAAAGTCTTGTAACGATTAAGCAGTAACTTCCCATTTACCCTCCTCTCAGGTTCTGAAAATCTCTCATCTTTCTGTCATTACGAATTTAGCTATTTTAGTTCATCTAAGTGGAATCGTGAAATATTTGTCCTGTTGTATGTGCCACAGACTAGACACCTTAAACGATAGACATTTTTTTTTTCCCCACAGCTCTGGAAGCTGGAAGTCCAAGATCAGGGTGCCAGCAGGGTTGATTTCTGGTGAGACTTCTCTCCCCAGCTTTGTAGAGGTCACATTTTCGTTGGGCCATCTCATGGCCTTTTTTCTGTGCATATACGTGGAGAGAGACAGAATGAGAGAGAGAGAGAGAGAAAGATCACTCTGGAGCCTCTTCCTCTTCTTATGAGAACTTAGTTTTGTCAAATTAAAACTTCACTCTTGGGCTTCCCTGGTGGCGCAGCGGTTGAGAGTCAGCCTGCCGATGCAGGGGACACGGGTTCGTGCCCCGGTCCGGGAAGATCCCACATGCCGCGGAGCGGCTGGGCCCGTGAGCCATGGCCGCTGAGCCTGCGCGTCCGGAGCCTGTGCTCCGCAACGGGAGAGGCCACAACAGTGAGAGGCCCGCGTACCGCAAAAAAAAAAACAAAACCCCAAAACAAAAACAAAACACCTCACTCTTATGATCTCACTTAACCTAATTACCTCCTTAAAGACTCTGTCTCCAAATATAGTCAAATTACAGTTTGGACTTCAACATATGAATTTGCGGGGGAGGGAGATATAATTTAGTCCAGAACAGGGAAATGAGAAAAAATAATATCTGACCAGATTGATATTTTTTAGCTATTTTGTTGGAAATCTATCAACATGACCATTGAAATTAAGGCACTATTCTTTTCTTGACAGTAATATGCAAAATGGACACTCATAATGATCACTCTATATTTGACTTTAGCTTTCTTATCCACTTCCTGTCTCTCACCTCTCCCTTCTGAGGCAAATCTGACTCCAGGCCCTCTGAGTTGTGCACCAGCCGTTTTGGATATCATCATTTGAGATTATATTTTCTTTATTTTTTATGTTAAAAAAGATTGACAAATTTGTGTCACTTTTTTCTCCTTTTTATGTATTTCTTAAAGGCTCTCCCCTTTAAAGTATACATATTTGTACATCTTCTATTTGTCTGTCTATTTATCATCTGTCCAGCTACTCATGTGTACATGTGTCCATCCATCCATTCATCAGGCACTGCCATGTAGGGTTGTGTGTTGTGAAAAAAAAAAACCCCAAACCAAAATTCTCCCTGGTGCAGGGCTAAGGGATGCTGTAACCCAGACCAAATGCCGTGCCAAGCTGTCAGCCCACGTCCACCAAGATCTTTTTCTTTGCACAATGGCACTGCGTGTTTAAATTTTCCTCTAAGGGAGGGCCTAGGAAAATAGAGTTCTAGAGGGAAAATTCTTAAAAGAGAAAGAAACAGAAATAAAAAGTTTTTTTTTGGTTCTTTTGATGGGGAGTTCATTTGTTTGTTAATTTACTTTTTCAACATACAAGAAAAATTTTGAGATTTTAAAGGATAATATCAAACTGTACACCTTAGAATTTTATGTCCCAAAACAGCATTAATTTGTAATAGGATTTTCCTACTTTACTAGTGTGTGTGTGTTTTTTGTTTTAAGTTTCGAATCCTTTATTTGTAGGTACTCCTTGAGTTAAGCGGTCACTCTACCCACATTATTATAGGAAGCTTTTCCCCTCCTGTGTCATGTCTATTGACCTGACTGCTTACTACATGGACAGAATATATGCAGGATCAGAATTTGGACTCTATCTTCTTGGAACCTCAGTTCCAGGAGTCAATCTTAAGAACAGAAAGCAAGTTGAACAGGAGGAGCTCGGTACAGCGACAGCAGTGTGAAGACCATAGTGCCATACCAGGAGGAGGGCATGGTCTCCTTTCTTTAATTATGGGCTATGGGTCCTTAAGATATGGGAGCTATTTCCATCCAGAAAGTTTTGTATTATGTTCATATTTTTGAAACAATTCCTCATTTCATAGTTTCTCTCATTGTTTTATTAGGCAAATATGATATTCCCCTAGTGTGAAGCTTCATTGTCACAAAAAAGAAAAATGCTTCTTTTGAGTATTATCCACAAATTCAAAAGTCATGTTGGATAAGCTCCTAAAATAAACATCTCTTTTAGAGGTTCTTGATAGGATTTTAAATGAAAACTATGTGTTTGATTTGCCATTTCTAATTAAGCAGAATATTTTCCTGTGTGACATCATTAAAGGAGTGATACAGATTATGCTGCCTTCTAAATGACCTTCAGTCAATATAGTCTGAGCCATCCATGCGTAGAGATGATCCTTTCCAGCAATTTCCTTATAAAAGGGGAATGGACGTGTACCTTGACTCATTACATATAATCTGTTGAATTCAGGCAAGTGAATTTCTTCCAGTTTATTTCAGAACTGATTCATCTTTATCTGCATGGCTTTAGTGCCATATGTGAACGTTAGGTCTCTTTAAAAAATGACGGGGGATAATAAATGCTTTAGGAGTTTGTTTTGCCAAAGTGAACTAACGGCAGAGGAACATATGGTGAAATATATTTTTAATTACTTTTCAACAATGTTAAATGTTTTTCCTTTGTTTTCATATTTAATGTTCTTTTTTTTTTTTTTTTTTTTTTGTGGTACGCG
>NC_041232.1:41956411-41963901 GCF_002837175.3 Physeter macrocephalus
ACGGGCCCAGCCGCTCCGCGGCATGTGGGATCCTCCCAGACCGGGGCGCGAACCCGGTTCCCCTGCATCGGCAGGCGGACGCGCAACCACTGCGCCACCAGGGAAGCCCTATTTAATGTTCTTGATCAAGCTTACTGAAGAGTCTTCTCAGAAAGAACAAAGCATTTTGCATAATAACACATGACTAATTTTATGGGCAATATATATATCATTATATGTAAGCATCATTTTTACTGTAGGAGTCTTAGAACTTTTTTTATGATTCTTTACATCTTCAAATGGAGAATACTTTTCTTTCCCTCCCTTAAATTAAGAGAGTGCCATCATTAAAATTTCCCATTCTGTTGTGATTTTTTTTTAATCAGCAAGGACTCGGAGATGATTTGGCTGTTTCAGGTTAAGGCTAGCTTAAGCACAAAGAGGATATTGGATGCCCGAGCGTAAAGATTTAATTGTTTAACCGCAGGCAGCTCAGAGAAGCTATGGCTTGTAGAACATATGTTGATAGGCTGGCACACTTGGAACTCTCAATTTTAGTGAGTTGAAGTGGTAGATGATATCTCTGCTTAGGTTCATGTCACAAAATAAATCAACTTTTATTGTATGTAAATAGTTATGTACACATTAGAGATTAAGGTGAGACTAGCTTTTCCATTACCATAGGTAATCTCCCACAGGCCATCTTTGTTTCTTCCGGAGACCACTAGATTATGCCTGCACACCTGCCTTTGCCATTTCCATTATTAAAGAAAAAGAAACATAGCACAGTATGCCCAATGCTTCTTTGTTTGTCCTTCTGTTTATTGCTGCTTTGGAGTGTCACTTAGTTTCCAGGAATTGAAAATTGCTTGTTATCAGAAATGATGAAGGAAAAAGATGTCATCTATAATTGTTAGCTCAGGGTATTTGCTGTCTCTTTTAATGAAAAATAGGTACACACAGAAAAAAGGATAAAGTAACACTTTTCTGGAATTCAAACTCTATGGAAGATGATATTTTCACATCTGGATGACCCAAATGAGGAAAATTTATGGAGGAGGAGTTCCGACATATGACTGAAAGACACTCAAAGCATCTGAATCAACAGCAAACTGACTTATAAAAATAAAAGAAAATCTACTGCTGGCATCTGTATTAAAAGCGTGGTACGGTGTAATTCAGAAGATGCCACCTGGGTCACAGACCCATACGTAGTTTTCCTTCTCTTGACCAATCACGTGAGGTAATCTTTTCTGGTTGAGAAGATTTGCATTCCCTCTCTTTGCCTGGCGCAGGCAGCTCTGCAAACAGCTGCCGAAGGGTCAGTCTCCTGATCTAGAAATCAAAACTGTGTAGAGGGCTTCCCTGGTGGCGCAGTGGTTGAGAGTCCGCCTGCCGATGCGGGGGACACAGGTTCGTGCCCCGGTCCGGGAGGATCCCACATGCCGCGGAGCGGCTGGGCCCGGGAGCCATGGCCGCTGAGCCTGCGCGTCCGGAGCCTGTGCTCCGCAACGGGAGAGGCCACAACAGTGAGAGGCCCGCGTACCGCACAAAAACAAAAACAAAAAAACTGTGTAGACCTTAGTCATACTGCGACCTTGACTGTCAGCCAAGTAGGTATGATAAGTTGGATAAAGTTTCCCATCATATTTTCTACTGAGAGAAGCATCCAAACGTAGAAACAGTGCTTGAGATTCCTGTAGCAGAATATTAAAACCATTCAACTAGAAAGAGATTTTCCTCACAAAATTCTAATGTTTGCACCTCATGGCTTGGAAAACCAGATTACATTCAACCCCATTGTGAACATCAGGTGTCCTGAGGTGTTTCCCACTGGCTACAGTTGGCCTTCTGAGTTGACTCTCGGAATGGTCTGCCAGCCCATTAAAGCAATGCTGAAGGCACAAAAAGCTGAAAAAGCATCTCACACTCGGAAAATGTAGAGACCATTTTTTTTTTAGCAATAAATAAAATGTAAAAAAGTAAACCATGGGCTTCCCTGGTGGCGCAGTGGTTGGGAGCCCGCCTGCCGATGCAGGGGACGCGGGTTCGTGCCCCGGCCCGGGAAGACCCCACGTGCTGCGGAGCGGCTGGGCCCGTGAGCCATGGCCGCTGAGCCTGCGCGTCCGGAGCCTGTGCTCCGCAACGGGAGAGGCCACAACAGTGAGAGGCCCGCGTACCAAAAAAAAAAAAAAAAAAAAAAGTAAACCAGAGTTATAGTAAGGTGTTTTAAGTTGTTTTTTTTTTTCCTCCCTCTTGTCTCTGCAGGGATCCCAATCCCAAGCTGAGATACACAGATGTTTCGGTATTCTGGCTTCACTGCCACCTTGGGCACCCCACTGAAGAGGATCCATTGCATTTCCTATTTCCTGGGTGTGAGTGTGTGTGTGTGAGTGTGTGCCTTGCGAAACTTCACCAGCTTCCTCACCTGAGGTTCTGGGGTGTCTGCTGCTTTCAAACTAAAGGCAACTGGCTTCTCTCTTGCTGGAGGGAGACAATAGCTTCCCCCATAACAGTGTGAGAACACTGAGTTTAGAGTCGCAGGGGAACTTGAAAGTAGGAAATCAACCCTCTCTTCAAATATCTTCTATTTCTTAATGGGTTTCTTTGACACACAACTTGAAAGGGAAGTTGAATAGTTGCCATGGGCCTTTTATTCCTTCATTCCTCTTAGGGTTCCAAGCTTGGCTAGGAGCTTTTGATTATGGTACTTTTCAAACGGTTTTGAGTACGCTGTCTGAAGGCCTCCGCACATTTTCCAGCTGTTGTGTGCGGCTTTCTTTGGCACTTCCTCTCTCTAATCATTTCTGGCACTGCCTGCCTCTTGTTCCGTGCTGCTACCAGAAATAGCCCACTTAACAGCTGGTCTCTGAGGAACAAGACTGCTGATGATCTTGCCATATGACATCTATCCTGCAGGTAGGAGACGTCGTTCTGGCAGCTTTGAGTCATGCAGGAATGGGTTATGTGACACCACGAACCTGTACTTGGTCTAAAGCCCAACCAACTGAAACTGGCCCTCAGAACATTCTAAAGAACAATTTCTGAGCTCTTTTTGGCTCCAGGAAGTGGTAATGAACATCACAATTCACCTGTAAAAATTGCTGTGGACTCCAGTATAGATGAAATCAGAGAAATTAATTTTTGCTCATCTCCAGACAAGCAACAGAGAGTCTTCAAAATGAATGTTTATATTTTGGGAAGCGAAGGTGAGAATATTTTTTTAAAATCTTTTGACTCTTCACTATGGTCCGATGTACATCTATGGATCTGCTCAATGGAACTGCATTTCAAAGGGAATTTAGGCAAATGGGATTTCCCCAAGATATCAAAGCCTTTTGGTTTATCAGCTTTAAAACACACCGGCCGCTTTTCATTCTCTTCTGTCTCAGACTACGCTTTCTGTAGGATATTAGATCTATAAGTTATTTTGCCAGATGCTGCACAGCTACCATGGAAAGTGAGTAATGGAAACTTTCTAATTCAAAATGGACTGCCTTACAGGCAGTAGAACGTGTTTCTTTTTGGAAGTCATATATAGAGGGAACTCTGACCAAATGTCAAAGAGACCTGCTCTTTGCTTAACTGCCACCTCTATAAAAAAAAACAAAAAACAATAAACACTTCAGCCACCGTCATCACCATCACACCCTCCATCACCACCCTCATCTCACAAATTACCCACAATGCTGCACTGGAAGGATCTTCGACCACATCTCTGGGTACCATCTGCCGGAAGTCTGACTTTTGTTGTCTCTAATTAAATTAATTGCTTAGAAGTCTTAGAAATGGCCTGTTTTAAAAAACTCATTGGAAAATGAGAAACAAAGTTCCATTCAGATTTCATTTCCAGTTCAGAAGTAGGAGAAAATGTCCCATTATTCCAGTGTGCTGCATTTTCTGGTCTAAAAACAGAGTCTCCAGCAATGCCCATGGCTGGATAGTACAGAGTGTGAATTTTAAATGTTGCTATACACTCAGATACCCAGAGGACCCAGTCAAGGCCCAGCAGGAGTTGGCTTGGCACTGAATTTTGGACAGTAAAATGCACACAGTGGCAACTGAAACTTGGGCAGTTTTGAGGCCACTGGGATGTGTCCTGGTTGTTTTTAAGGTTTATAATTTGCAGTAAGAGGAATTCTAGTGTTTTCTGGCTCAGTTTAATTACCAAATTGATGTGGGAAATACAAATGAGGATACCAGGATTAGGAGGGAAATGTCTTTCAGAATAACACTGGCAATGAATTGAAGTCTGCAACTTTTGATTTTTAACAGTAGATGTTTGTTCAGGATAGTAGTGTTGCCAGAGGGAGAATATACATGAAACTCCCATCATGAGAAAACCCCTCACCAGAACAAGTACAAAATAAAGAGCTACTGACATGGGATGTCAGGACGGAGTGGAGAAGGCAGAGCAGGCAATATGGAAAGCTATTTTTTTTTAAAGTTATTTTCCTATGTCTTCTTCCTAGTGTGCCCTCTATATGGTTTAACCGTGAAAATAAACTTTAGAACACATGAACATGGCATAGCACTCAGAAAACAGAACTAAAATAGAAATCTGATATTAACTGTGAACTGTATCTATATGACACCACAGCAAATTATCATTTCCATGAAAATCTGTATAAAATCAGTTACATGCCACATGTAGCACAAAATGAAAAAAAATGTTTAAAAGATGGCTATTTTAATACCACCCTGATACAGTCCTGAGGGAAATTTAACCTTCTCTGAGACAGCTTTCTAGTGTCCTTCATTCTGATCTTGATGGAAATTTATGTTGGTGAGAAAAATATCATTATCTGGTGCAGGAAAATAGTTGCCAGGCCTAAACTTAATGATATGGAGGGCTCTAAGAGTGGGTGAAAATGGTCAGGGAGTGGTTTTAATAAGTGTGAGTGCACTTAAGAAAAATATTGTAGGCTGAATAAAATTTCCAAATGCTTAATGATTTTAGCAAGCTCTTTACAAGGTTGACATAGACAGCTGCAATTATCTGTCCCTTACCACATTGTGGCCTGAAAATGAATGCACTTTCTTAATTGGATGAACGTTTATATTCAGAGCTTTTTTAAGGGACTTGCTTCATTTTTAAATTTTAATTCAAAACCAGAGTGTTCTCTGCTATCAGTTATTATGTGAGCTGCAAAATCAAGGCATATCTATTTCAAGGGCATGTGAAGCTGTCTATGCTTGCTTTCTCTTTCCTCTTGCATGTCACCATCCCAAGTAGATGTTTTAAAAGCCAAGGAAAAACAATGAAATGAATGTCTTAAATATAGAATACAGATAGAATCTCTCCCCAAACACCCAACCCCTCCTCCCTGCCTTTTCTCTAGTCTAGAAATCTTTCACCAGTAAACCCCAGATTAAGGTGGGCAGCTATTTATACTGTCACTCATGAATTTTTAGGTGAGGGAAACACCCTCTTAGTGTGAAAAGGGATGACAAAGGTGCAAAGAAGAGATGTCTCCTAATTAGATATATTCAGAAATATATCTCGCTGTGAATAACATTTCTAGGGAAAATAAAGACCCATTAAGAACAATCTGTGGTGAAACCAAATAATAGATGTTTAAGAACAAGATTTTAGATTTCTTTAGTGAAATCTGTATTGAATCCAGCTCTTGAAACAACTTGATTAACCATAAAAAGAATATTTCTCCTCTAATATTATCCTTTCATATACATGTTCTCAGAAGACTAATTTCAGACCATTTTTCTGGGAACTGTGCTGTCTTGGAGAAATACTTCCTGAAAGGATTCTTCTGCGAAGTATTTTCTTTCTAAATGCCAAAGCACAGGTGGAATAGAGAGATGGTTTACATAAAATTTAAAGTGAGCCAAGACGAGGCATTTTAGAGAAAACATCTAATTTGGAAACTTATGGGTATAAACATTAAAGTTATTCTAATAAGACTGGGAAATGAAAAAAAAAACGGAAAAAAAAGAAAATGTTATAGTATCATTTTGCTTCTCCTCTTACTTTTGATTTGCAGCTGGTTTCCTGGAGGAATAATCACAATTACCATAAAATAATTATGAATGTCCCTAAAATGCCATTGACTGTGTCACACGTTATTATTATTTTGGGTATCTACACAAAATTTTGCTTTATTGATGTACCACAACTTATTTACCCAATTCCCTATTCCTGGACAAAGAGTTGCTTCCAATTTTTCATAATATAAGCGCTACTGTGAAAAACACAGCAAAGAACACTGCCCTAGAATTCATAATTTTTTTTAGTGGGCTTATTTTATTTTTATTTTATTTATTTTTGACCATGCCATGTGGCTTGAGGGATCTTAGTTCCCCGACCAGGGATCGAACCCATGCCCCCTGCAGTGGAAGCGCAGAATCCTAACCACTGGACCACCAGGGAATTCCCTAGAATTCATAATTTTTGATTCAAATTATTTTATGGAAATGTGACATTGGACAACTCACTTAATCCCTTTAATTATTTCACTTCTAAATAAAAACAATGATCCTTCCTTTACCAGAGTTGTGGTGAAGATCCAGTATGTAGCTATATATGACTACCCTTTAAAAATTATGATTTAGTGAAATAAATATATTTGTCTCTAGAATAAATCTCTAGAGTGACCCATCTAGGATAAGGTTTATTGTATGAGAATAGGATATTGTGGGCATGAGCTTTTAAGTTTTAATGAGTTTTAGGATTCTCTGCTCACTCAAAATTAGAATTACTCAAGAACAGTAACTGACTAAGTTTAGAACTCATTGGCATGTAAAGCCAGGTTGCTTACCTTCACTGATTATGGTTTTATCCTAGAGCCACCAGTAGTTTGGAGGATAAGACCTTACAGAATGATAAGACCTTACAGGTACATATCACTTTATTATTGCATTTTTTACTTGCATTATCTCAGTCATTTTTATGACCTTGTGCAGAAATTTTTGATATTATGCTAATTTCACATAAAACAAAGAAACTAAGGCTCAGAATAACTTTTGTATATAAATTCACAGAATTAAGGAGTGGTACAGATGAAGCTTGAACTCAAGACTTAATTTTTTTATTCCAGGCTACCACATGGAAGAGAGAGAATCCAAAGTGACGGTGTAATAAGTAAATTTTGACATTTTTCTAAGTTATTTTTATGAGACAGAGTGCACTTATATTACAACACAGACAATCCCCAACACAAATGCACATACAGCCCTGTTTCCTTTAGAAATTTAGTAAATCAACATTTTCAATTTTTATATCTTTAGAACACACATGCAGAGACATTCTGAAAACACAAATGCTCACTATTTCTTTTAAGAACCTAGTGAATAAAAAATTTCAATTTTTCTATCTATTCAATTTAAGGTGTAAAAGTGGTCATTGCTGTTTTAATTGAGTTCCTAATGATGCTGAACATATTTTCTTTTTTTTTTTTTTTTTTGTGGTATGCGGGGCCTCCTTCTGCTGCGGCCTCTCCCGTTGCGGAGCACAGGCTCCGGACGCGCAGGCCCAGCGGCCATGGCTCACGGGC
>NC_041232.1:41963987-41983811 GCF_002837175.3 Physeter macrocephalus
TCGCGGCATGTGGGATCCTCCCAGACCGGGGCGCGAACCCGGTTCCCCTGCATCGGCAGGCGGACGCGCGACCACTGCGCCACCAGGGAAGCCCGCTGAACATATTTTCATAAATCATTGATGAGTTATATTTTTTGGTAAATCACCTCACCACTAATATCCTTTATTAGTTATTTACTGTCATGTAGCAAATTACTCCCAAATTTAGCAGCTAAAAGCAAGACAATGATCTCAGAGAGTCTCTGGATCAAAATTATAGGCACAGGTTGTATGAATGCTTTAGGTCAAGGCCTTTCATAAGGTTAGCAGTCAAGTCTTCAGTTACAGTCTAATCTGAAGACTCACCTGGATCTGCACCCGAGTTCTGTCAGGCCTCAGCCCCTTACCATGTGTACTCTGCAGAGTTGTCTCATGACGTGCTGGTTGGCTTCCTCAAGGGTGAGCGACATTGAGACTAAAAGTGACCAAGTTTCAGAAATAGAGACACAGATGTAGAGAACAATTGTATGGACACCAATGAGGGAAAGCGGGGTGGTGGTGGTGGTGGTGGTGGTATGAATTGGGAGATTGAGATTGACATATATACAAGAGACACAGATGTAGAGAACAATCGTATGGACACCAATGAGGGAAAGCGGGGTGGTGGTGGTGGTGGTGGTGGTATGAATTGGGAGATTGGGATTGACATATATACACTAATATGTATAAAATAGAAAACTAATAAGAACCTGCTGTATAAAAAAATAAATAAATAAAATAAAATTCAAAAACAAAAATAGACCACACATATAATAAATAAATAAATAAATAAATAAAAGTACCCAAAGTGGAAACCACTGTCTTTTTCTAATTTATCTTAGAAATGAGATCTATCACTTTTGCTATATTTCATTCATGAAAAAGGAGTCATTACATACAGTCCCTCCTCAGGGAGAGGATTGCCAAGGGCATGAATAACAGAAAATGGCATTATTGAGAGCCTTCTTAGAAGCAGCTCACCACATATCCTTTGACCATTTTTCTTTTTCTTATTGGCATGGAAGAAGTATTTATGTACTAAAGTCCTTATATATTATGTCTACCTACTTTTATAATATATATTGCATAGTATTCCCATTTTGCAGTATACCTTTTAGATTATCCTTCTTCCTTCTTCTTTCTTTTTCTCCTGCCCTCCTACCCTTACTTCCTTTTTTCTTTCCTTTTATCTTCCCTTCCCTTCATCCTCCCCCCCACCTTCCTTCCTCTCCCACCCTCTATCCTTCCTTCTTTCTTTCTTGGAAGAAAGAAGAAAGAAATTGTGTGGTCAACTATTTTTAATGATCCCTCATAGATTCAAGTTTTAAATCATGTGTCAATCTTGTAGTATAGATTGATTTTTATTAAAAAAAGAAAATAATCTTATTGAAATTGTCTCCACTGGCAAAATATTTTGATAACTCTTATGGTTTATTACTGAAACATAATATATAATATAGACCCAGTGGTAGTTACAATTATTAAGATTTCCACAACTGTATTTGTTAAATTTATCAAAATTGTTAAATTCTGTTCCAGTTTATTTTCAGTAATTAACATATTCTTGGAATGAAATAGGGACACATTTAGAAGCTTCTGTCACATGAAGGGAAAAACTGTCAGGTGAAAAGAAAGAACAAGCTTGTATTTTCTCTGTAAAAATTAAATTGAGGTCAATGGCATTAAAACTTTTCAGTTAACTCTTAAAATAGCTTTATAAATACATAAGTAATTTAAAAATGGAATAGACTGCCTGTTATGAAAGATAATTTTTTCTCAATGAGAATTATTTATCAGTGAAGGTATAGAAACAGAATCTTGATTGGGGCAGGAGATTGAACAAGGTGATTATCATACTCTCTTAATGAGCTAACACATGTCTAATAACATCTAACATTTGAAGTCTTGGCTGGTTGTAGGCAAATTTCACAAGGCAAAGTCATTCATGTTTTTCTTCGCTTCATAATCGGAAAATCATTTTTACCAAGAATGAGACTAATATCACTTTAAACATGTCAGTTCAAATTTTCATTTTCTTCCTCTCCAAAATGAAGGAAATAACGTTTACTTAAAATATTTGTTGAAGATTAAATGAATTCAAATTTTCTCAAATTTCTTATAAATTTCCAGGACCAAAATAAACCTGTGTAGGTTTTCCCAGGTTTGGGGTTGGACCAGATGAAGTACATGCCTAGAGCAGCCAGAAACATGCCGAAAGAAAGAATCTTATATATGTGTTTTCTCCATAAGACATATCATAGCCTTCTTGTGCTTAGGAATACTAGACCACTCTTCAGCCCTGTGCTTGGGGGGCATCTGAAATAGTGAACTCAGTAATAAAAAGCACAGAAATGCAAAAAGCATGACACTAAATTGACGGCCAGAACGACATTTGTTTGCAATAGGAGAACTGAAACAAGAAAGTAAGTGTCACTTTGTTCAACCTCACAACCTGGGAGGGTGCACATCAGGTGACAAGTTTTTCACCACTGTTGATTATTTTACATCTTCAAATGATAGAGAGTGTGCTGTCATGATTGACTTTGGGGTTATGAATAAATTTTATCATGTAGGCAAATTTTCAAGTATGAAATCCATGAAGAATGACATGAACTTATATATATGAACTTATATAACACAAATGACATTTTGGTTGACCAAAAATAAAATGTGATCAGGGACTTGATCACCCTCAAGCATTTCACAAATATTATTTACAGCAATCAACTGAGGAATCTTATTATTCATATATTACAGAGGGTGAGATTGTAATTCAGTAACTTTACGATGTAAAGTAAATGAAAAGCCATGTTTTGAATACTGGGCTCTGACTCTGAAGCTAGTGATCTTTCTGCTATTCCACGCCATACAACTTTAATAGTAAAGTTGGTTGACCACATATTATTATCAGGCTTACTTGTAAAGTCAATCAAACCATCAGATTCTGACTGTCATAATTCTTAATGATAAATGTAGCAATTAGGGCGGAAGTTTCTCATGTGTCAATAAGTCCATGCCTGTGACAATTGCTACCAAAGAGGTGAATCCAGTACACTCCCCTCTCCACTTTTCTACACTCATCCTCTTCTTCATTCCATCCTTGTTGTCTGAGCTATACTGTGGCTACTATTAAATTACTTTCCAAAGCGTTTCTTTTATTTGGACATGTCATAAGGTCTGTTGATTTAGATTTTTCTAATTTACATAGATGATTATATTCATGAAAAATGCAATAGCGTTTTGGTTTTTTAAAAATTGTATTTATTTATTTATTGGCTGCATTGGGTCTTTGCTGCTGTGCGTGGGCTTTCTCTAGTTGCGGTGAGTAGGGGCTACTCTTCATTGTGGTGCATGGGCTTCTCATTGCAATGGCTTTTCTTGTTGCAGAGCACAGGCTCTAGGCATGGCACACGGGCTCAGTAGTTGTGGCTCGCGGGCTCTAGAGGGCGGGCTCAGTAGTTGTGGTGCACAGGCTTACTTGCTTCGTGGCCTGTGGGATCTTCCTGGGACCAGGGATCAAACCTGTGTCCCCTGCATTGGCAGGTGGATTCTTAACCACTGTGCCACCAGGGAAGTCCCGTGATAGCGTTTTAACTGTAATACTGATTTGACAGTTGCATAATTATGAAATGGAAGTTTTCAGAACAAAAGTTGACTTGCTCTACTATTTCTAACCCCTTTGCTGTTTCTATTACTGTTAATAGCATAACATTTAAAACTGTGAAATTTACAGAAAAAACAAAGCACATTCTTTGTTTTTTGGTTTTTCACCTTGAGAAATTCAAAGGGTACAGAAATATGATTTTAGAGAAAATGTTGCATAAGGATAATGATCTGTATCACACTTGAAAGTAGATGACATTTCCTTGGGTCTTATGCAGGGGAAGGAAGGAGTAGGTAAGAGATAACTTAGGAAAACAGTTCATGGAAATGAAGGGGAGATATGGCCCTATCCCATCATAGAATGATCCTTTCTATAATATGCAATCC
This sequence comes from Physeter macrocephalus, assembly GCF_002837175.3. Taxonomy (NCBI): domain Eukaryota; kingdom Metazoa; phylum Chordata; class Mammalia; order Artiodactyla; family Physeteridae; genus Physeter; species Physeter macrocephalus. The sequence goes on from NC_041232.1 coordinate 41,967,996, forward strand.
AGGGATGGTATCAGTGAGTTATCTGCCATTGATTTCCTTCTTAGGAAATCACCAGAATATTATGTAATTTTTATTTGTGATGAAGAAACTATAATTATCATCCTATAGTCTAACATTGTGAAAATATTTGTAAAGATAGCAAGAAGCTTATCATTGTTGTTCTACAACATATCGCAGCAAATACATCTTGGGTATAAATTAGTGAAGATTTTTTTCGCTTGATGGAAATGTCTAAGACTGTATGGGACTCAGTATGAGTGAATAAGCATAAAAGAGCGTGTCTTGAACAAAGAGCAACTGCCTCCCCCACGTTCTTGCCTGAACTTGCCCTGCTTGCCAAGAAATATAGAACATAAATCTGTTTTTACAGCATCCCTTTATATCTTCCAGATGTATTTCCAATCACTGTTACATAGATATTCATTGTAGATGTAAGATGTTATAACTTAATGTAAGCTGTTACTTACAGATTCATAAAATATTATGGTTATAAATGACTAGAATAATTAGAAAATTCTTCAGCCTCATCTGGAATAGTGCTCTCTGTTTTTCATTCACCTAAGTATATGCTACAATTCGCTACAATTTTTTTTTTTTTTTGGCTGAACCGTGCGGCTTGCGGGGTCTCAGTTCCCCGACCAGGGATTGAACCTGGGCCTCGGCAATGAAAGTGCCGAGTCCTAACCACTGGACCACCAGGGAATTCCCAAATAATTATTGATACTTAAAAGTACTTTCTGTTTGTATTTAATTAAACAAAACTTATATGAGCTCTTCCATGAAGAAAACTACTTTTTGAAATTTCCCACTACTACTGTTGAAGTATTCAGAAGGTATCACCTTGGGGTTTTGATGTACTGAGGAAATATTAAAATAAAATTCTAAGAGAAATGACTTTTTTAAAAACTACATCTTCATTATAAAATGCAAGAATTAGAAAAAGTATTAAAAGTTCAGCTGAATGTAAAGAAATCACCAAAATTTAACTATCCAGATAAAAGCAAAAGTAGTATTTATTACAAATATCTTTCTTTCTCCACTTGTGTCTATATTGTGTGGTATACTCCATTCATATGCATATTTTGAGAAATAGCTGATCTAGTTGACTTTGTGTTGGCATCCTTTTATGTTAAAAAATATAGTTGATGTGAAAGATGAATTGGAATAAAGATATCACTTGTTTAGTGAATGAAATAATATTTTATAATTTTGATTAAGAGGTAAAGGAATAGAGAACAATTGAATTTGAGATATTTGAGAGAATAGAATAATTTGGAAATTAATCTTTCAGTGTTTACTTTCCATGTTCATACAATGAACTAGGCTTCTATTCAGCCTCACTATATATAATATGATGCATCACGTAGCTTTGTATAAGTTGCCTCAAATACAGGATACCTAATATACAATGAATGAAAGAAATTTTGTCAGCAAGACTGCCCTCATAGCTCCATTTCAGTTTATATTTGTTTTTCAGTTTTCTTAGATTTTCAATGTATTTATACACAAACTCATTTTGTCTATAGCATTGAAATAGTAAAAACAAACAAACAAACAAAAAAAAACCAAAAAAATCAAACTTTTTTATAAGAATATCAAAATGTCATCTTAAAGCATTTTTTATATTGTAAAAACACTCTGGCAATATTTTCACGGTTGATTAAATCACCAGGACTCCTTTGAGGTATTTTTTAAAACATATTATGGCCGGAAAAGTCCTAGACTGTATTTCATATGGATCCTGAATTGTATTTATAACTGTTAAGTGTTATCACAATTTAAAAGGAGGCAGCACGTCTCTATCTGAATAGATATAATTATAACAATTCTCTTAAATGTCAAGAGGCAAAATAGAGAATTATGCATTATGTCAAACACGTATTTATTATTTTTCTACAAGATGAAGTTAACATTTATGGAGCTACAAGATTTTATCATTCTAAACACAGAGCAGAAAGAGCATTCATGAAGAGTGCTGGAAATACTAGATAAGCTTTTAGTGACTAGCAGGGCCAAAGGGAGCTGTACTTAAGTTATCTTGTATGCGTCCTTATTATTTTTGCCTTGTTGTTGCTAAAGGGGAAATCTATTAACTGAGAGAAAAATTCAGACCAAAGAATCAATTACTTCCCTTTGTATATTCATGATGATAAATCTACCTCTTTATGTTTAGTGTGAGGACATAGGTTGCAGTATAAATCACTTGAACCTTCAAAGATGCTTTACCTTAAATAAAGTTCGATATTGGTGACTGGCAGTCACAAATATGTGAAGTAAAGGCCATATGCTAAAATCACTTCCCTCTTACCAAATGCATTCTTCATTCTGCCACCACTGTGCTAGCCCCGAGTTATTCTGGAGATTGGCTCACCAGCTGGGCTTTATTACACCAATTAAAAAGGTGACCTTTTACAGTAACCAGTGGCTTTATTATTATTTTTTCAATGCAAAAATCATAAGCTGCATATGTAGAACATTTGACATGAGCACAGAAGTCAAATAAATACCATTTTAGGAAGTAAATCTACAAAGTTTTACAACATATTTCCATTTCATCATATATAAGTTGGTTTGATTTCATGGAAATAGACACAAAGTAATAGTTATACCACATTCCAGTGTCAGTACTGTTTATTTCTCTTATTGCTTTGATGTTTTGAAAAATATAAAATAATGCGGTCAATCACTTGACAAGAACCAATATCGTGCACACAGTCATTTCCTCATTCAAAAATATGTGAATTCCTCTAGCATTATGTTTTTTAAACAAAATATTTAAATATTATTCATTAATGATTTTATGATTTAGAAGTGTAGATATTTGAACATCTTTTGCTATTCTCTAGATATCTATTATTTTTCAAGTCCATGGGCCTGAAAATAATTGTTAGAATGTAAGAAAATATATTTGTAGTATACAACATGTTGGATCAGAAATAAGCTTTGGAGTTAATTCTTCCCCTTAAAAAATGTGTAACCTTGATTAAATTATTTGATCTCCTTACCTCCATTTTCATTATTTTAAAATAGAGTTAATAATACCAATATCATAGAGCTGCTATTGAAATTAGCATGAGATAATTTATGAAAAATACATAACCCTAACTGGGACATAGTGAGTTCTCAAAAAATATTTGTTGAATGGATGCATGGATAAATCTCTTTGTCAGACTGCATCATGAAATCACTTTTCATTACAAGGAAAAAGGAAAATGACATTTTTTTTCCTCTCAGGTCACTTTTATTAATTTGGTTATATCCCCTTCTTGGCTGAAAAGCTTTTAGTCAATCGTCAACTTTATTAAATGTAATTTACAATTCTAAGCTCTAGTTATATACCCTCAATCTCCAAACTGCAGATAAATACAAAATTTAAGGGGCAGAACAATTTGTATAAGGGTGTACCTCTGAAGATGTATAGTCTTCATATTTCTCTAACTGCTTACCATAGAAGAATGGATAGTCAATGGATAGTCAAGAATCCCTTACTAATTATACGTGTGTGTGTGTGTGTGTGTGTGTGTGCGTGTCTACTTGTGGGATCAAATTTATACTCCCACCAGCTGTATCATTTATCTGTATCTGTATAATTTATGGGCAAACATCTGATTTAGAAGTAAGTTCCAGAAGAAGGAAAATGTAAGGACTTCTATGAAGGATGAGTTAAGAGTTCAAAGTCTTGTGTTTTCATTTCAATTGAATTATACCTTAGTTCCATGATTTTGGACAAGTTGAATTTTTCTGAGACTCATTTCTCTCATCAATCGAGTATATAGAATGATAAATTAAATAATAACTTGAAAGTGCTTGGTGAGCCAAAAAGCATTGGTCCCTCTATAGTGTCATGGGGCTGTCATCTAGTATTGCCAGGAGGGCATGCAAACATGTTCACTGTGATTGCATGGGGAACTTATAACAAGCTGTCACGGTCAGCTTCCTCTTCCCACTTTACCCTGCTTCTACAGTCTGGTCCCAGGAACTTTGCTCATATAACTTTGACAAAATGGGTATTTTGTGAGGCTTTTGCGGGGAAGGAAGTCAACCTGTCCACTCCAGTTTATTCTGACACTGTTTCTTATAATAAATCGTTAATGTCCGTTCACCTTCAGATGATCCCACCATTATTCCACATTTTACTGTTTGTATATTACTATTTTTTTCCAGTCATGTTAAGCTAGATCCTAATATGAAGCCTACAGCCTCCTCAAAGAAAAGTTAATATGAGCTCATCCATTATATCTCCAAAAGGACTCCTCTGGAATTGCCTCTTTTAGTATTAATAAATCCTGGTTCTCTGCTGCTTCTATATTCTCAGTCACTTTTTATGGTTACTAAACAATATCTGTCTGCCTGACTAGACCACAAGCTCTTTGAAGGCAAGGACTATACCTTTTTTAAAAATTAATTTTTGCCTTTGTCTGTAGCAATCAACACAATGCTAAAACAAATGCTTATTGAATAAAAAGGAAAATACTAAAAAAAGAAAAAAGTATTTATAAAATGTTATATAATTTTTTACAGTAAATACATGCTTATTAAAGAAAAGTTAGAAGATAAATAAAAGAAAGAAGTGAAGAATAATGTAGTAATAATATCACCGTCAAAAACACAATCACTAACAATAATGAAATATCATTTTAAAACCACTATTTGATAAAAGTTAAAAGACTATTAACTATTGGTAAAGATAAATGATACAACTGGTGGGAGTATAAATTTGGTCTATTATCTGTTGAGAATATCTAGAAAATATGTATACTTTATGACCCAACAATGCTTTACTTAGGTATATAACCTAGAAATCTCTAGCACAATGTATTCAAGAAGGCACATGAAAGTATGTTCATTGCAGTATTGTTTACAAGAGAAGAAGATGGAAAACAATCCATACGTTCTATCAGAAAGAGAATGGATAATGGAGGGAATTCTATATAGCAGAGAAATGAATGAATGTACTAAATGCACGAAGAAGGATGCACCTTAACATTATTTGAGTGCAAAGAACAAGTCACAGAACGTTTGCAATGTTCTTATCATATATATGCATTCAAATCCACACTCATACTCTATCATCCTATATACAGTGTTTATGGATTTATACAAATATAGTAAAATTGCAAAAACATAGGAAAAATGTACAGTCTGTGATGTACTCCTAGAGAATGTGGAAATGAGGAAATATAGGGAGGAAGAAAGATGGGACCACGGAGGTGAAGAGTGCTACTTGTCTGTAACGTTACAATAAAAACAGAAATAGCATATTGTTGTATTCCTTCTAGTTTAAGCTTTAAAACATAGTTGTTATTTATTCAGGTCTTAACACATACATCTTTTTTTGATCTGTGTTGCATGCATTTTGGAAAGCTTTCCAATGGCAATTATTTTGTGTGGCATTTAGAATGTATTGGAAATGTTTACTAGACACCTACTTGATACTGGACAATTTTTAAAATTCTGCACAAAAATGAGAACCAGTGTCTCATTTTGAGTAATCAGAAAAGAACAGGAATCAAGGCAATGCCTATTGACTACCACCTAGAAAATTTCTCAGGGTGATTATTACCAAATAATTGAATTCTCTGCATATTTTCCGTGCAATTTTTCATAGTAACATCTTTAAAAAACACACATTATCCAAGAAAGAAACAGGTTAACGATATAGATGCAAACCATATAAATAAGAAAGTGTGCACAGAATCATTTAATATTATCCTCTCAAGACACTACTATCTAGATTGGACCCAGGATAGCCAGCAGTACAATTCATATTCTCTAACAAAATCTCTCCCTTTTTACTTGGCTCTGCTGTTCCAAAGCCTTTCAATAAATGCATATATATGAAATGATCCATTCGCTTTCCACTTAACTGCAAAACAGTGAATCAATTTCTTCAGGGTCTTGGGTATTTACTGATGTTTCTGAAGTTAACTGAGCACTAGGTACATCTCCTACAGTGCATTTTCCTTGTGGAAAATTATAGTCCGTGTTTATAATAAGCTCTGGAAGAAAGCTATAGATTATGACTGTAGGTATTCACATAGAGTTTACAACCAGTAGCTGAGGAAGAAAGGAGGATAAATGCCAATTCTACCATTCTTTACGATAATTAAAGAATGTTGGATGAAGCAAGTTCATATCTTCTAGTTTTGGAATATGCTTTTTTTTTTTTTTTTTTTTTTTTTTTTTTTTTGCGGTACGCGGGCCTCTCACTGCTGTGGCCTCTCCCGCTGCGGAGCACAGGCTCCGGACGCGCAGGCTCAGCGGCCATGGCTCACGGGCCCAGCCGCTCCGTGGCATGTGGGATCCTCCCGGACCGGGGCACGAACCCGTGTCCCCTGCATCGGCAGGCGGATTCTCAACCACTGCGCCACCAAGGAAGCCCATGCATAGTTTTTAATCACACAAAAAGACAATTCCTTAAAATTTAAATTGAATATACTTTCTCGTCATACCTTGTCAAATCAAACTGGGGATTTTGTATGATATGGTCAGTATGGCTTTTCAGTTTTAAATGTAGAGAAGAATACCTCAGAAGTGAATGTATTTGGATTCCGGAGGGAGCTGGCTTCCCTCTTGCACTGGCCTCCGAGAGAAAGAGGCAGGATACAGGTCCGCGGGGGAGGCTGATAAAGTACAAGAAAAAAATAAAACCATGAGACATATGTTTTCCATATCTGAACCTGCATTATTCAAGGATTTTTTGGACACGGACAGTGAAAAACAACATGTAAAAAGATGAACACTGTAAAGAATTACGAAAGAGTAAAAACGAAGTCATTCAAACTCTGGGTTCCTGCCAAATCTGACAGAAGAGCCATTGGCAGAGACTTGGAGGGAACTCAGACAGTAAGAGAAGTAGTTGTGGCGAGGGCCGCCTGCTTCTTTTGAGAGATTAACCATCGTGAGGCCCTTGGCACTCTGCAGCGGAACCTTGTATTCACAGGCAGGAGGCAGAGCGAGTTGGGGTGTTAGTTTGGGGAATTCACGCCTAAGTCAGAGAGAATCATCCCTGCTTTCCACTGAGGGAGGAGAGAGCAGGCAGCCAAACAACTGAGGTGCCATGTCTGCTCTCATGAGAGTTTGTTAGAGGCTGAACTTAACTTCAGGCAAACTTTCCTTTTCCTAAATATAAATGTATATATATATAAACATATACATATATAAATATATGTATATATAACTATATGTAAATATAAATGTATATGTATATATACACACATATATACATTTGTTCTGTTGTACACAGAGGATTTTTCAAGGTGTACGGGCCAACCCTCTCAAAGTAAGCCCAGAGATAATAAAGCAGGCAGAGGAGATTTTAGATACAAATCATTATTATTATCTCTAGGAAGATAGCTGTTTGCACATGTATCAGTCACGACGTTGGGCAAAGAGTCATTAGATGTTAACATCCTCTAGCAGCTTCAGAGGAGATATTTCATGGTATAAAACAGGAATTGTCAGAGAGTTCTCATTTCTACAACGGCATATCCTTTTCACATCAGATTAGAACCCAGAAGTGACTTCCATGCCCAAAGTTGCTTAAAATATCTCTCTGATCATCACAGCAGCACCACGTGCTTGTCTCTCCTCTGAAAGAGTGCAGATAAAGAGGGGCTCAGATTAGAGGAAGTGTACTGGAGAACCACACAGAGCTTTGGGATATAAGAAAATCAGGTAAATAGTGCTCCGTGGAGCTCATGGGTGGGAAGCAAAAGCTTTCGGAGCAACCGTCTATGGGTGAGGGCTTGTCCTTATTAATTATCCTTTGGATGTTACAGATTGCTCGAAGTTAACAGTAAGAATCCTCAGTAAGAATTCTCCATGGAAAGAGGAACATGGATGGCAAAAGAGGATCCAGAATAGATAAGAAGCATTTTCTCAGCTATGCTGGTTAAATGTTATCATGAACTTCTTGATGAGAATAAGTTGTAGATTAATATCAAAAGCCACAGCATATTTATTGACAGCATATTATTTACTGTAATTGTTTCTGCTAAAATGTACGTATAGTCACCCTCATAAAAAAGGGTTTAAATTTATATGACCAATCTTGAATTTCAAGGACCACTACAAGGATGGTGATAGCCCCAATTGGCTCTTTCAGGCAAGATTTTTGTGTTGTTCTGCCTATTGGACTATGACCTGTTATGAAACATATAGCTATATATTTCATTAGCAAGAGTTCAGAACCACCACTTGAATAATTTTGCAGGTAATTAATAAACATATGTGGGAAATGTTAAATAGTGATTATCTGTGGACAGATTATCTATGGTAAACAGTGATCTACTGTCAACCGTAAATACACATTCAAAGCTCTGGAGAACTCCGATGTGCATTTGAGACTTACAGCACAGCTCAGTTTGGTCTAGACCCATTTCAAGAGCCACCGGTGGCTGGTGTCAAGGTCTACATAGCAAACTCAAAGTTTTCTTCTTGTCATCTTTCATTTTTGAGCATCCACATTGCATAACCATTTGCTTATCTGAAACGTTAGCATCCTTATCTTCCCCTCCCTCTTGAGGTCTCATGATGCTAAAGGTACAGTCAGTCTTTTTATCCGGAAACAATGTGGGAAATGGAAAAAGTACAGCTTTTGATATCCAACAGGCTTCAAAATGCAGTATTTAAACTTTCATACAGATTATTAAAATATTAAAGATTTTGAGATTCTATAAAATTCACGAATACAATACTATTACCTTTTCCCAAGTGCCTGTCATGTTCCAGATACTTGGAGAATGCCTTACATACGTTGTGTCCACTACTAACGTCAGCCCTGCAGGGCATATGTTAGCATCCACATTCGTAAGATGAAAAAGTACGGCTCAGTTAAACTAAGATTTTGCTCAAGATATTTCAGCCAGTAAGGAGCCTATGTGTTTCACCAAACTAAACTTTCCTAGCTCCCTATGGAAAGGTCTACATCGGCACTGCCGAAAAGAAATATAGTACAAGATACATATGTAATTTAAAAATTTCCCAGTAACCGTAGTCTAAAAAGTAAAGTGAAATCAGTGAAATTAATTATTGTAATATTTTTTACTTAATCCAATATATCCTAAAATTACCATTTCAACATGTAATCAATACAAAATATTATTCATGAGCTGTTTTACATTTCTTTTTTCTTACTAAGCCTTTGAACTTCAGTGTGCATTTAATATAGCACAACTCAGTTTGGTCTAGCCCCATTTCTAGTGGTCAGGAGCCACCACTGGTTGGTGGCTACTGTACTGATACTACAGGTCTGTTTACATTAAAGTTCAAAAATAAAGTTATGGAGCAACATAAGATTCAAAGGCTCTTTGATCCCTGGCTCTACCACTTGCGATCTGAAGCTTACTGGACAGTAGCTTAACTTGAATCTTTTCCCTGAAATGTAAAAATTGGGTGATACTCCTTAACTCATAAAGCTGGGAGGGATAATTTAGGATTTGATGGATAAGATTTGGCAGATGACCTGGCACATAGTAGGCATCAAAAGAAAATAGGACGGTTCTCCCCCTGTTTGCCTCTTTTGCTCATAGATTATGTTCCTGTAAGGATGTCCTTTGGAGCCCAAAAGCTTAACCACCAAGACTTCTCCAAAAAAAAAGCTGGAGATGAGGCCACATTTAGCTTCATAAATTGTATATTCAGTCTGAGTTTATCTCATGGTTTAGATCATCATGATTGACCAAAGGAGAGTGGGACTATGGAATTGATAAACTTTCCTAACTCTAAGATTTAAGTTGGAAGGAAGTTGTAGAGAGGCTGACCTGACCACAAATCAAGGTTATAGTCTACAACCAAACATTAATTAGTTCAGATTGTTTGCATTTATTTCACCTGAGCTACTAGAGATAATTAAAAATCCCTTTAAAATGAACAAACGAAGACCAGATCAGAACAAACATCGCCAAGTTTTGGACTCCAATCTCAATCCATTCTTTTCTCAAATCCCCATGGCCAATGGAGATAATTTTGCTGATATTTCAAATTAAATATTACAGTATTACTCAAATCTTGTACTTTGTGTCTTATAATGCATCAGAACTGCACATTTGAAATGTGTAGAGCACAGTACTGAGAACCAGATAAATTGGGGTCTAGAAGACAATTATGCCATTTACTAGCTGTGAAATCTGGAGCAAATTCTTAATTTTTCTTAGCTGCAATTTCATCATTTACCAAATGTATGTAATAATACTTGCCTTGCATGTCTAATGTTAAGATTAGAGTTGATGTTTATAATGCCTTTTCCATTGTGCATGGTATATAATACAGACAGAAGAAATGCGAAGTATGATATTATGGTGGTTTAACGGAAAGGAAATATTTTGTATTTTGATAATCCCTATGACACTTTAAATCACTATAAAATCAATCTAATGTAAAGGTGAATGTGTTGGATTTGGAGTTGGTGAATTTTAAAATCTGTCTGCCTATAATTAATTTATTGTCCATTTATTTATTTATATTCATTTAAAATATAAATAAATTTATTTATATATATATATATATATATATATATATATATATATATATAAAACTGATAGAATGTTAACAATTCCTTGGAAAGCTCTGTGTTTTCTCTCTGAATCCGTAGCCCTCTCTTATCCCCAGAGGTAACCATAATCCTGAATTTTTTGGTTTGGTTTTATTTTTATTTCATTTTTTGGTTTCCTTTTTATTTAAAGCACATATGAATGTATCTTTATAAAATGCATCATTTAGTTTTGCATATTTTTAATATTTCTTATAAATGGAAGCATATGACTTTTTTTACATTTTTTTACCATAACAAATAATGCTTTTAGAAACATTTTTTGTTTATGTCTCATTTATATCTGTATATTTATTTATATGTACATATGCACACACACACACACACACACACACAAAGTTTTTCTAGGATATATTTCTTGAATGAAATTGCTGGGTTTTAAAATAGGCACACTTTCAGCTTTACTAGATAATACCAAATTATGTTCCGACATGAATATATCTGTTTATATTCCCACAGAGCAATAGTACTTAAAAGACTTCGGCACTGGCAAAGGATACACAGACTAATTGAACAGAAAGTCCAGAAAAATAATCTGTGTGAACATTGGAACTTGATTTATGAGAGTGAAGGCATTGCAGATCAATAAAAGGTGCAGGATAATTGGTAGCCATAGTGAGAAAAAGATCAGACTGGATCTCAAGCCCTACTTCATTCCAAAACCAAATATCATTTCCAGGTGGATTCAAGACTCAGATGTAAAAAGCAAAAGTATAAAAATGTTAGAAGACCCTATAGGAATATAATTCTATTATCTCAGGCCAAGAACATTTCTTAAGAGACAAAAAAGTGAAAAGTATAAAGGAAATAAACATAAGTAGTCTACTACATGATTTGTTCACCAAGGGACACAAAACTGGGAGTAAAAGAGATAAACCAGAGAGTGAAAAAAATATATCCATTTCTTTTTTAAAAAGCCTAAATATTACAAGTTGACCAAAATAACAAGAAGGCATAAATGGATAAATTAGTTGGTAACTAAGCTATTATTACCTAGCAGGAGTCACCAAACTTTTCTTGTAAATGGCCAGATAGTAAATAATTTAGCATTTTGTGGGCCACATATGATCTCGGTAACATATTTTATATGTGTGTATATATGTATATAATTTTTAAAAATGTAAAAAACCATTCTTAGCTCACAAGCAGTACAAAAACAGACCATAGGCCAGATTTGTCCCATGGGCTATAGTTTGCCCATCACATGGAACTGCTGTAATAACCACAGGTGTACGTGTAAGAATACTGAAACCTGAAAAAGCACTGTATTCACGTGAACACATAATCATAATTTAGAATAACAAGTGTCTCCAAACTATCAATACTTCTCATCCAGCAACATACTTTACCAGTGAGGAAACTGAGGCTCAGAAGGGCGCAGAGCTGGTGGTCAAAGGGGCAGGGGGGCAGTCTCTAATCTTTCCCTGCTCAGTGCTTTGGACAGCATCGAGATCCTCCATTTGGTGTAACAGCTCCTGTTGGGCCTGATGTGACTTCACAGTCAATAAGGTGAAGTCACGTTGTTGTGAGACCTGACATGGCTTGTTTGCTAGCCTCTTGTAATAGAGAAGAGAGTAGCTCATCAGAGATATAATAACATTCCTTTTTACCTAACCAATTTTTCAAAAAAGCTCATAAAATAAGCAATGTTATCAACAGCCTGTTCCAAAATGGACCACTTTAAAAGGCAATAGGAACCAGTCTGGCAGCTGATTTACCTGGAAAGTTTCACTGCGAGCAAATAGCCTCATCAGCACCTTCTTTCTAAATTAAAGCCAGAGACATTGTGAGGGGAAACTGTTGGCTTTCCATATGTGCTTGGTCTCCTTATATAAAATTCTCCAGGAACTCTTTCCTAAACTCCTAACCTCAAATCAGACTTTCTAGAAACTTTTAGTTTGAGCGAAATTCAGTATTATAGAACTTTTATTTATTCTCAATAGATATGGGACAGTTTAGTAGGTATTACTGACCTGAAGTATAATAATGTCCCTCAAGGCTAACCTTTAAATCTTTATGTGCTCAGTAATTTTAGGTATTCAGAGCATCCTTCTCTGTCTTTAGGAATATTATAACATCCCATAAAGCTATAATAAAAAGAATAGTGGAAAAGGGCAAAGGGAAATCACCCCTTCTTCAATGGTGGCTCTGTAGGGCATTCACATACTCAGTTTACTCAAACAAGGTCCTTTTGCAATCTGCAGAGAGTCTCCTAAAAGAAATACTGCAGAATGATATGAACCCAAAATGTCAAATCCCTTTATTAATCCAAGGAATCAAATTACCCCTTTATTAATAAAATATAAATTAACATCTTAGCTTGACTGACATAAAAGACTCCTCTACTATTACTCTTGTTTATGAGAAGATGCGGGATAATTCCATAATGACAGCTTACTGGTATGCTGTTTTCACCAGTTTTTTTCATAAGGGCAATAATTATATTCTTTGAGTTACTTACATAATAAATTATAGTTATTGGGTGATTCTAAGTTGCTAATTCTAAGTCCTTTTAGTGACTGAGATGCCTAAAAAATTTCCCTAATGAATTAAGTTTTAAGCCATTATTGCTTCAATACTTTCTAACTTGAATATGAAATCTAACCTGGAAAAAAATATTTGCTTACTCTTCACAGAAACTCCTACATAAGCAACAGAATGTTTCTGGAAGCAAAATATATCACAAAACTGTATTGCTAATACTGAAGATAAATAATAATAAGTTATCATATTTCTTTAAGTCTTCAGATGATCAGGCACTTTCCTTAGGTCAGTTAGCAGGATTCTCATGATTGTGGTAGGTAATGAATAACTAGTATTAGACCTCTTCTTGTTACGTTCCCAGTAGTAATTATAGTTCCCGGGAGTGGTGCCTTCATAGATAATATCAGGATAGAGCTGATGTCCCGGCTCACTTAATGAAACATTTAATGACAGAATGAGGGCATAACATAGATAGATACATGCATAGATGCAACAGACGTTTCAAAAACAGATTAAGAGTTAGAAAACTAGGAAAGAAGACATCTTCCATAATCTGATAAAGAGTATATATTTTTAGAAATGTTAGGCACACATAAAATTCATGAAGAAACATTAGGAGGCTTCTCATTAAATTCAGGAAAAAGACAAGGATGCTCTCTGGTACTAATCCCATTCAGTGTTGTTCCAGACATCTTAGGCAGCAAAATAAGATAAGAAAAAGGAGTAGAGTTCTATGAATCAAAAGAAAAAGGGCAAAATTGTCTTTACATGTAGATAATTGTCTATGGATGATCTAAGGAAATTAGTATGATGATTAGTACATATGACAGTGCAACAAAAGTGCCATAGCAACAAATACTCTAAGATAGCCAGGAATAAATCTGTAATAAATGTGCAAACCTCTAATGTAAAAAAATTACAAAGCTCTTTTATAAGACATTCAGGAAGCTCTAAATTAAAAATGAGGTAGATAATGTTCATGGATAAGAAGGCTCAATATTGTAAATATATCAAGCTTCCAAAGTAAATTTATAAATTAAAAAACTTCCCAACCAACATTGCAACTAGTTATTTTGTAAATTCTACAATCTGATTCTAAATTTCCTATGTAAAGCTAAAGGGACAGCTACTAAACAAATTGAAGAATAAGGCTAGGAGACTCACTCTACCAAATGTTAGGACACATTAAAAAGTAAATCTAATTAAGACAAGATGGCATTGATGCAGAGACACTTATAGATTAAACAAACGCATCAGAGAGATCAGAAAATAACAACATACCAAAGTTATGAAAACTTGAAATGTAAGAGGGACACTTAAATATTGGTGGGAATAAATGGAATACTTAATAAATCATGCTGGGTCAGCATTCTTTGCAGAAACAAATTCTAAGGGCATTAAAATCCACATGTGAAAATTGAAATATTAAAATCTTTAAAAGAAAATTTAGGCTCATTTATTAATAAGCTCCAGGTATGGATGGATATATTAAACAAACTTCAGAGAGCAGAAAGAAAAAGGTTGATAGAATTGACTAAATTAATATTAAATTTTGTACTCAACAAAAGACATCATTAACAGAATTAGTAGATAAGTATCAAATAGAGAGAAGGTATTTTCCACATGTGTTATCCACAAAGCAATCATATTTAAAGTATGTAAAGAGCTCTTAAAATCAGTAATAAAAGCAAAGCCAAAAACACATCTAAAGAAAATGGCAAAGAAGTCACAGAGGAATTTCAGACAAAGAAAATTGAATAGGCAATAATATATTTTAATGTGTAATCTATGCTCGTCATTGTTAATAACAAGGACAATACAAGTTAACACAGTAATTAGGTACCATTTTCAATCATCAGGCAAATATTCCCAAGTTTAGCAAATTTTTCTGAGAAATGCTCATATGCTACCTTTGTAGCGTAAATTCTTACATCTACTCAGGAGAGCAAATTGGCAGGGTCTATTAGCTTTCAAGGTATATGTATTCTTCATTTCAGAGACTCCGATTCGATGCGTATAATTTCTCAAGCACATGTGTGCAAGGAGAAATGTAATAAATAAAAGAATTTTCTTTATAGCATTATTTATACCAAAACTTTGGAAATGACTTAATTGTTTATCATCAGGAAAATATGTAAATGGTCATATATTCACATAGTAGCAAACTATGCCAGCAATCAAGATCATTGAACAGGAGTATGTATTGACACTCATTGATCTCAAAAACATAATGCTGAATGAAAAAAAAGAGAGGTACAGAATTGTATGTCTATGATATTAACAAAAAAATTATATTTTCGTGGGTGGTTATATGTTTTATGTACAGTTTAGGACCTAAAATCATCATTCCATAAGCCCTCAGCAAATATTTTTTGCATGATTTTTTTAACAGTAAGAATGGAACAAAAGCAAAGGTATTGTTCCCATAAAATTTTAGAAGAATGGTTTTCATGGGAGGGAGGAAGTAGCATGAGATCAGGAAGGGTAATCCAGGGGCTTGAATTATGCCAGTAATATTTCATAACTTAAAAATCTGAAGCACATTTGACAAAAATGTTAAGATTTGATGAACCCAAGGATCTGGTTTTTGTTGTTGTTGTTGTTGTTTTTAAACATCTTTATTGGAGTATAATTGCTTTACAATGGTGTGTTAGTTTCTGCTTTATAACAAAGTGAATCAGCTATACATATACATATATCCCCATATCTCTTCCCTCTTGCGTCTCCCTTCCTCCCACCCTCCCTATCCCACCCCTCTAGGTGGTCACAAAGCACCAAGC
>NC_041232.1:41984199-41984551 GCF_002837175.3 Physeter macrocephalus
TTTTTTTTTTTTTTTTTGCGGTACACAGGCCTCTCACTGTTGTGGCCTCTCGCGTTGTGGAGCACAGGCTCCAGATGCACAGGTGCAGCGGCCATGGCTCACGGGCCTATCCGCTCTGCGACATGTGGGATCTTCCCGGACCGGGGCACGAACCCGTGTCCCCTGCATCGGCAGGCAGACTCTCAACCACTGCACCACCAGGGAAGTCC
Organism: Physeter macrocephalus; assembly: GCF_002837175.3. NCBI lineage: Eukaryota > Metazoa > Chordata > Mammalia > Artiodactyla > Physeteridae > Physeter > Physeter macrocephalus. The sequence continues at coordinate 41,984,409 of NC_041232.1, forward strand.
CATGACTCTTTTTGAATTATGGTTTTCTCAGGGTATATGCCCAGTAGTGGGATTGCTGGGTCGTATGGTAGTTCTATTTTTAGTTTTTTAAGGAACCTCCATACTGTTCTCCATAGTGGCTGTATCAATTTACATTCCCACCA
>NC_041232.1:41985514-42039160 GCF_002837175.3 Physeter macrocephalus
TTTGAGAAGATAAACAAAATTGATAAACCATTAGCCAGACTCATCAAGAAAAAAACGGAGAAGACTCAGATCAATAGAATTAGAAATGAAAAAGGAGAAGTAACAACTGACACTGCAGGAATACAAAGGATCATGAGAGATTACTACAAGCAACTATATGCCAATAAAATGGACAACCTGGAAGAAATGGACACATTCTTAGAAATGCACAACATGCCGAGACTGAACCAGGAAGAAATAGAAAATATGAACAGACCAATCACAAGCACTGAAATTGAGACTGTGATTAAAAATCTTCCAACAAACAAAAGCCCAGGGCCAGATGGCTTCACAGGCAAATTCAATCAAACATTTAGAGAAGAGCTAACACCTATCCTTCTCAAACTCTTCCAAAATATAGCAGAGGGAGGAACACTCCCAAACTCATTCTGCGAGGCCACCATCACCCTGATACCAAGCGCCTGTTTAAAGATTTTTTATTCTATATAACTTTTCTGAATATTTGAAATCTTTAAGAATTAAACATGTAAATGTTCAGGTTCAGAGATAAAAATATTTTATTTAGATTACCTAAATATTTTAGCCATGCCCTCCACATTTTTTATTCCTCTTCCTTCTTAGTGGGAATTCAGTGGTCTCACTCATTTTATTTAATAGTCCTGTTATATTCAGGATCATGATGGATTTGAAACTTAGGGGACATTTAAGGATATTATGAAATATCTAATTCCAATTTTACCAAAGATTTGAAGATGGGGGTATACTTTTAAATAGGTTTTGACAGATTTTTCCATACCCAAAGATGTCTTTTAGATTTAAGTAAAAAAATTAAAATTTTATTTATTGCCTTGATTCTATGGCATTTTGAATTAGCTCCTGGAGGAAGAGAGACTAAGGTGATAATCCACAGCACCGAAGCAATAATTGATTGAAAAACTAAAATGAAAATGCAGCTATCAGTGGTGTTAGAGCCATAGAGATTCTGTTTGGGGAATGTCAATTGTACATTAAATTGCACTTTGCAGAGGGTCCTTTCAGGGCTTGAAAGTTTGCATTTCACCATTAGTGCTAGATGTGAAATGTATGTATGGAAAAAAGGTAATGTCTTGGGAAAATAAGGTTAACACATACAATGGAATTTTGGTCCGTGAGTACTTTAAATAGAAGCCTACACTGTTAGTCAAAAGAACACATATATATTACAGCATTTCATTAAGAAAAAGAATGCAATATGGTTTATGAAATATAAGGAACAAAACATATAGAGAATGAGAGATAGATCTGTACCATAAATATTTATGTTATGAACTTTAACTATATTCAACATTCGGCAAAAGAGCAAATAGCTAGAACATTGTAAAATTAAATATAAAGATGAATGGTAACAGGCATGTAATCATTTACAATTTAATTTTGTCCTTCTTAGAATGACATTATATAGCAAATAAAAAGAAAATCACAAGTTGCAAGAGATGCCATGGAAGAAAGGAAAACACTTTATATTTTAGTACCTTTAACATCAGTGTTTCTTGCATTTTAAACAAGTGGCCGGCCCTGCATTTTAATTTTACACTGGGTCCTGCAAATTATGTAGCCAGCCACGTATGAGAGGACTGGAGTTGGATCACATTTGAGAATTCCAGGTCCCCTTTCTGCTAGTTATGTAACCTTAGATTAACTATTTAAACTCTTTGTGCCTTAGCTTTGCTCATATGGGAAATGAAGACTTGATAGCGTTTTAGTAAGAAGAATTTAGTTAATCCATGTATTGCACTTAGAATAGCATCTGTCTCGCACCACCAGGATGTAAGCTACACAATAATAGGTCCTTTGTCTATTTTGTCTAGGCATCTAAAACGATGTATGATGCATATTAGGAGGTCAATAAATAATTTCTGAAAGGATGAATGTATCCAACAAACTAGATCATTGGTTCTCAAAAGCTGGCCAGGCTAGCAGTATGATTTCTATTAAATATGGATTTTGGGACCCCACCTTTCTAAGCTCTTGATTCACTGTTTTTTGAGTAGAGCCCAGAAATAGGAATTTTAAAAATCTCCCTGGGAAATTTTAATGGATTCCAGGTTCGGGGGCCATGGCACTTTCAATGCACTTCAAATCCATGCTTTTCCTTATCCTATTCTCTCTGCCTGTTTTTCTCATTTACTTTATCCTTAAAATGAAATTGTAGATATTCTCCTGTGCCATGATCTAGGACAATGGAATGCATAATTCACTTTCATATTTCATATGGTTGCTTGGTGTGAATACTAAATATTGTAAACTATTAGAAGACCATAATACTGTGTGCATATTTTATACTCAAAGGAACTTACATACAAAAGTACCTCAAATGGTTACTGAAAAAAATGGTTAAATGCTGGATTCACTGCCCTGGAGAAGATACAATGGAAAGAGATTGAAGGCAAGACACAACAACCAAGATGAAGACAAGCAAATCTTCTCATTTGAAAGGGAAGCTCAGGCTGCATCTATACAATGGTAACATGTAAACCTGAGAAGAGCAAACCTGACGTAGGGGTCCTGTAGGGTGTAGGCATGTAATATTCTTTAGTAGTCATAGAATATGTTAAAGGCATTTGATTACCATAGCTGCCTCCTTTCAAAGGAGACTTACCCTAATTATTAGGCACACCTGTCAAAGAGAAGTAAAGTAGAGGTAGAAAATAGAGGGTGGGTTAATTTTGCCCAAATTTTGAAGCCAAAAATATCTATTTCAGAAAAAGTAAATTAGGAAGTAGATCTAAAACTTTGAAGAAAGTTTCATCAAGGGATATAATAGTTTCTATATCATTTTCAGAGCGGCACTCAGCTAGGCCATATGTGTTGCTCTCCCATACCATAAGAACCTTTTGTTTTAAAACAGTATAGAATTTTAATATGACTCATCACAGGGGCATTAAGGATTTTATATGAGGGATGAAATTCCAATTGTGCCCCAACATATGTGACATCTCCATGACAGATTACTAAGCATTCTATCAGCCCAAATCATATCTTAGGATAAGACTCCAAATAATACTTCACTGGAGATATCATTAACACTTCAGTGAGAATTAGTTAAATTAGCAGACTCTAACAAATCCCTTTGAAAGTCTCCCATCTGCCATAATATATTAGCAGGGATCCAAAGGCACTGGTTGCCAGGGAAGCCTGCTTAAGCAGAGTAGAGGATCCAGAAAAGGTAAAGTACTGCAGATAAACTCACGGTCATGGCTGTCCTGGGACCTGTTGTAGATTTGCTAACATAAAGTTAACCTTCAGCGCATTTCTGCCACACCAGTCTGAATAGATTTAATTATGAAGACAAATGTGGGATATGACTGCATTTATGACCACTTGCAGCTATTCAATTTGAGATGTTTCAACAGTAAAAAGGGAGCTTGGAAGAGAGCATAAATCCCAGTTTGGCTTCCCTTGTGTATACGCAGTTGTACTGACAGAGCAAACAGTGGTCAAAGGGACGGCTCTTCTTTCAACCAAATGTCACTATTACTTAAACAGACCATGAAAGTACGGCACAATCAGAGAGACAGAGTTTCCCAGTGAGTGAGCCATGTAATAAGAAGCAAGTCCCTGCAGAACTGTCCAGATTAACTTAACAAAGATTTCATAGACACTACTTTGTACAATACCGGGTAGACTTCCTGTAGCCAAAAGGCAGGCATGGTACTAGAAAAAACATAAATTTTCCAATCTGACATACAGCTTCTGGGACCAGGTGAGATTGTATGTGAACACAGAAGGAAAAAGGAATACTGATTGGTGATTTCAGAGTATATACTCCTCCCCCCACCCCACCCCCCCAAATGCCCAGCCTCTTGCTGTATAGCAAATAAATCAGTGTGATATTTCTGGAAAAGGAATGGTCAGGAATCAAGCCCGGTGGGTGCTCGTCCTAGTTCTGCCATGCTGACCTTAGGCAGACCATATGACGTTTTGCTCTCTCATTTTTCTTACCTGAAAATTCAAAGTAAAGATCTTGGCCTGTTTAATTTACAGGGTTGATTAAGAATCAAATGAGATTCCATATGTGAAAAAGCTAGAAAAAGAAATAAAGCATTATACAAATGCAAGTTCAACTGATATTAAAAAAAATACGCTTACAGTTTCTAGGGTTAAGTATTCTGATCCCTGAACTTAAAGGACAGAAGATACTTGGACAGCAATATGCTAGCAACTTTCTCATAGACTAAAATGGCACCCTTTAAATATTTTGGTTAACTGTCCTGCTAATTCAATCAAAACTGCTGAATACAGAGGCATGGCCTAAAGCATAGATCCCCATGGCTTAAAATTGGAAGGCATGTTGACTTGTGTCATATGGTAACCATGCTGTGGCATATGGTGATATACATTCTAACTCCCAGTAGAAATCTTACGTTTGGGAAGAATAATTTGTTATGAATTTAATAAGCCTCATGTCTGACTTTTAGTAAAAAATTACATTTGAATTAACCATCAAGTAGCTGGCATAAAGGGAACAAATGATTACCACTATGAATTGGAAGAGCTAGTTTAAATCTCAGATGTTGGAGATAAATGACAAATCCATTAGAGGTCAGGAGGCTTAAGGCATTAGTTCTGTAACGACTAAATTCTGAGAGTTTTACTTTTACATGAATATATGAGGTGGCAATTGTTAGTCTTGTTAAACCTGGTTGCTTAGAGACAGCTGACTGATTAGGAGATAGTAGCTATCTATGCCTGTAATTATTGCGATTACTATTACCGTGGTAGCCCTCAGTGGGATCCTGAAAATGGTAATATGGTGTAGCATTTCACAAACTTAGACCTATAAAAGCTCAATATATATCCCAGTAAAAAAGATTTATAATGCCCCTTCCTTTCCATTTCAATGGGCTCATTTAAAGAATAATATAATTATTTGCTCTCAGCTTATATAGTTGCTTCCTTTCAATCTCATTATGAAATAAAATCAGAGGTTATTACCAAGGATGAGGGAAGGAAAACAAAACCCTTCTGAGAAAAGAATATTAGAGATTAATCCCACTTGGGTCTCAATCTCGTAATTGAGTAGATGGCAACTTAAAAAAATCCCATGCAGAGGCATTTTTTTTCCACTTGTGATCCTGTTAGTGAGTAATAAATAGCATGAAAATAGATTACATTTTTATTTATTTATACCGAAGCCTGGGACAGACTCACCAAAACTCGTGCTGTGAGGATACAGTGTGTGTTGGTTTGAAGCATGAGTTTAATCATATCTATTTTGTCCCTCAAACAAAGGAAATCACAGCAAATAAAGACAGTACACCTGCATCATGTTGCTACATATACACTTGCCACAAATAATCTTTGTAACTAAGAGCCATGGATACTGGTGCAGTAATTACAGCAGAGAAGAAAAGAGTACACTGTGAAAAAAATGTAGGGGGCTTTCCTGGTGGCTCAGTGGTTAAGAATCTGCCTGCCAATGCAGGGGACACGGGTTTGAGTCCTGGTCCGGGAAGATCCCACATGCCGTGGAGCAACTAAGCCCGTGCGCCACAACTACTGAGCCTGTGCTCTAGAGCCCGTGAGCCACAACTACTGGGCCCACATGCTGCAACTACTGAAGCCTGAGTGCCTAGAACCCGTGCTCTGCAACAAGAGAAACCACCGCAATGAGAAGCCCGCGCACCACAAGGAAGACTAGCCCCCGCGGGCCGCAACTAGAGAAAGCCCGTGCAGCAACAAAGACCCAGACAAAAATAAATTAAATAAATTTTTTAAAAAAAGTAATACAAGCCAGGTGTCCAATTTCTCCAGTTACCACGACATTTGTTTCTAACACATACCCCCATGTCCCACCCCTAGCTGATATAGGTTTTTCTCTAAGGTTTCTTTCTGAGAACCCAGAAGCAGTGCACAATATTTGACATACTGTTTATGTGATATATAAGTTGTGTATGAACAGCATTCTCCGATTCTCTACTTTTCCTTTTCTACCTTAAAAAGAATTTTTTTTTATTGAAATATAGTTGATTTACAATGTCGTGTTAGTTTCAGGTGTAAGGCAAAGTGATTCAGTTATATGTATACATTTATCCATTCTTTTTCATATTCTTTTCCCATATAGGTTATTACAGAATATTGAGTAGAGTTCCCTGTGCTATACAGTAGGTCCTTGTTGTTTGTTCTATATATATAGTAGCGTGTATCTGTTAATCCCAAACTTCTCATTTGTTCCCCCTCCTTTCCCTTTTGGTAACCATGAGATTATTTTCTATCTCTGTGAATCTGTTTCTGTTTTTGATGTAAGTGCATTTGTATCATTTTTTTAAGATTCCACAAATAAGTGATATCATATGATATTTGTTTTTCTCTGTCTGACTTCACTTAGTCTGAAAATCTCTAGGTCCATCCACTCTAATTAGAAAAAATACATGCACCCCAATGTTCATAGCACCACTATTTACAATAGCCAAGACATTGAAGCCACCTAAGTGTCCATTGACAGATGAATGGATAAAGAAGATGTGGTGTATATATATACAATGGGATATTACTCAGCCATTGGCAGCAACATGGATGGACCTACCTTTTTTTCTTAAAGTAAATTTCCCCAATATATGTCTCTAATTCCTAGAACCTTTATTTCACTCAAGACACTCTCCAACTTGTAGTAGATTCTTGGGCAGTTGCAAGAGCTATACATGGGATTTATTGAAGGAATTATACATCATTTCAAAGGTGCAGATTGTTCTACTAAACAATATCTCATTTCTTATGCTCATGCCTGTGCCTAAATGCATTTTTATATATGCAATGGGATTGGCAAAAAATAAATAGATCACTAAAAGGATTTTGAAGGACTCATCTGAAAGTCTACATAGTTAAATGTGCTCCATACACCAATATAAAAACCATCATTGAAAGTGATTTGGACAGCTCTAGGGATGGAGGTGGACTTATGCTAAACCATCTATTTTCTGCCTGATTCTTACCTATAGATATGAAGTACTCCCTCCAGGTAACAAGGTCAGCATTTAGCAAGAAAGAGTTACCAGGACCTCTCATATTTTATAGCAGATATATTGGATTTTTTCCCCTTGCCCTTTGATTCCAGATTTTTTTCTTGTTCTCTTCCTGAAAACTTCTTGACCTTACCTTATTGCAGTGGCTTCTTTGACTTTGCCTTATGGATATAATATTTGACTTTGTATCTTGGTTATGATTTGCAGTTGTCCCCTGAAAGCTTGGGGCTGCAAAAGCATGACCTCTAAGAACTTCTCCTACCCTGGACCATAAAAATAGTACACTTGCTAGGTTCAGCCTAGTCCCTGGACAAAAAGAATCGGGCCCTTAATTTTTGCTGCTCCTCCTTGTGATGGAACGAAAGCAACAGCAAAACTGCTGGTTTGGTTAGGTGGATGCCAACTGGCTAGGAAAACAGCAACAGCAATTGTCTATGGTTTGATTTGGTGTCTTACCATGGGACTCTGAGCAGCTAAGAGTCACAAGGATCAACTATGTCTAGATGAGTACATATATAAGCTAATTGTAATTAATATGTAATATGGGGTGAGTGTAGAAAGAGAAGATGACCAGAGTCATGGTACCTTCTTACACCTTTGTTTTCTCATAAAATGGGATTGTCAACCCTAGAAATGACCTAAGAGAGGCACTTTCCTCATCTCCCCCATCATATAAAACTAAGGGGAAAAAATTCCCAAAGCACACAGCTTTCCAACATTTCAAAAGGCAATTTAAAATGTTTAAGACATATAGTAAGGGACTTCCCTGGTGGCGCAGTGGTTAAGAATCCGCCTGCCAGTGCAGGGGACACGGGTTCAATCCCTGGTCCAGGAAGATCCCACATGCCGCAGAGCAACTAAGCCTGTGCACCACAACTACTGAGCCTGCGCTCTAGAGCCAGCTAACCACAACTACTGAGCCCACATGCCACAACTACTGAAGCCTGAGCACCTAGAGCCCATGCTCCACAAGAGAGACCACCGCAATAAGCCTGCACACTGCAAAGAAGAGTAGTCTCCACTCGCCGCAGCTAGAGAAAGCCCACACGCAGCAACGAAGACCCAATGCAGCCAAAAAATAAAAATAAATTAAAAAAATATATATAGTAAGACAGTGTATGTTCATTATAGAAAAAGATGATTTCTCCAAAATAAGTAAAGAAAGACATAAAAATAATCTGTAATCCCAATATTCAAAGGATAACAGTGAACCATTTGGTGTTCATTCTTTAACTTGCTTGTTATCTGGCTACACAAATACCTTGATAGAATTTGAAGAACTTAAGATAGGAATAACAACTTGGGAATAAACACTCCTTTACAGCACGAATTTTATCCTTTATGTATAAAAATGTCATTATTTTTTTCTCTTAATAGACCCTTCAAACTAAGGTTTGAGTTCTCAGGTTGTAATTAATAAACTGTGATGAGTATTTCAATATTAAATTATTAATATCAGTTAATTGGAATTCTAATTGCCAAAAACGTGAACAATGTATTAATTGTAAATTCCAGAAGTAACTTTAATTTGATTTTGCCATTGATATCAACATGACAATAGCTTTTTCTATTACAATTGTTAGTCTGTATAATTTTCTCCTCTCCTGGGGCTGTCAGACTGTGATTCTAATGACAATATTAATATGCACCTGAATAACAACCAGAATTTATAATGCTATTGAAATACTTAGGATCATCTAAGGATGTGTTGGGTCTGTCAACTTGATAATCACATTTTCTTTACATGTTACACATTTTTCTCATTTTGTCAATGTCTTTATTAATATACATTTTCAGTTATTAAACTAATGAAACTCTTTATTATCCAAAAAATTTATAAAATAATCAAAAAACTACTCTGAACATGTCACTTTTATACCTTTTAACATGTCTTATAAGCATCAAGTAAGTTGAGTACCTCCCTACTAATTAAAATTGTTCTGTACACGTGAACTGAAAATTATCACAAAATGATAGTTGTAAAATTATTTTCATTACCCAATATATAACTTATTTGTGTTATAACTTATTAAGAGAGATCACATCTATAATAAAAATAACAAAACTAAGGAAAGTTTTATTTGGGTAAAAATATTCCTTTTATTTTTTTGGATATTTATCACTTGTTATGGGCATGAAAATGGCATCTAGGTAATTCAGTATATCATATTGCTGTCCAGTAATACATGGGACATTCCTCTCCCTGAAGAGTTCCTAGGATACAGGGAATAGCCACCTGTGTCTGTGTTGGAAGTCACTTTGCACTGAGTCAACCAGACTCAGAGTGTTCAATTGTGAGGTGTTTCTGGCAAATTCCCTGACACAAAATATAACCTGGGAGCTATAATTTCTCCATTATCATGCCATTCCTTTGAATACTGGAGGCTTTAGGTCATTTGCTAACTAAAATGTAAAAACTCTCATCTCAATCTTTTTGCACTAAAGAACTCAGTTTGAGATCGGCAAAATATTGGCCATGCATTACAGTTCCTATCTTAAAACAAGAGAAAGCGAAGCTCTCCATGTGTAGATCCAAGCATAGTCTTCTTTTCATTTTTCTAAGTGCTGGACCCACTCTCCCTTATTTATTTAAAGCAGTATATTTGCCCCACCATCAGCACTGGTTTAATGCTCAGCTAGTGTGATATCATGATTTATAAGAAACATACACACTTTGCTGTACAGTAGAAACTAGCATAACATTATAAAACAACTATACCCCAATAAAAAAAAAATTAAACAAAAAAACAAAAAGAAATATATATATTTGGTCATTCTGATGACCAAATATATGTATTTCTCATATATATTTGGTCTTCATCCAAAGTTCCTGACTTACAGCTACCAAACCCTTGGAATTTCCTGAGCAAAAGAGCAATGAGATAATATTTGGTCTCTTGTCCGCAGTTTCTGAAAACACTTCAGGGAAGGTGACTTTTGGATCCCACTCAGGGGTGGAGACAGGTTGTCAGGAGAACCAACTCTGTGGTTAGAGGATTGGAAGTCCTAACCCTTATCCCCACCACGTCCGGGGAAAGAAGAGGGGCTGGTGGTCAAATCAGTGGCCAACAGACAAAGATTTAATCAATCATGCCCATGTAATGCCTCCACAAACCCCCAAAGGACAGGCTTTGGAGAACTTCTTGGTTGGTGAACACGTGGAGATTAGGGGGAGTAGGGCACTGGGAGAGGGCATGGAAGCTCTGTGCCCTTTCCTCGTGCCTTGCCCTATGTGTCCCTTCATCTGGCTATTGATTCATATCCTTTAATATCCTTTTATAATAAATCAGTTATTTTGTGAATAAACAGATTCTCTTGAGTTCTGTGAACTATTCCAGCAAATTAAATGAACCCAAGGAGGCTGTTGTGGGAGCCTCGGAAGTCAGAAGTACAACAATCTGGACTTGCAGTTGGCATCCTGACTTAGAGGGGCTCAATGGACCTTCCAGTTTGGAGCCAGTTGGTAAGAAGCACACATAATAACCTGGGCTTTCGACTGGTATCTGTAGTGGAGGGTGGTCATGTAGGACTGAGCCTTTTACCTGCAGAGTCTGATATCTCCATATAGAGACTGTCGGAATTAAGTTCAATTTTTAGACACCCTGCTGGAGTCGGAGAATTGCTGTTGGTGTGGGGAAGCCTCCACACACGTGTTGGCGTTGGTGTGAGAACTTCATTTAGCTAGTTAAACCAAAGATGGTGTGCAAGCCTCTCAACGGTGTGATCTCTCAAAAGTACATAAATGCAAAATGAACCCTAGTTGCCCACTGGGCAGTCTTCTGTAAATAGAAAAAATGGGTTTAACCAAAATGATTTCCCAGTCCCACAGCTCCTAATACAGGGTGTTTATGCATATGCATATATTTTTGTGTTCATTGATTTGTCATTACATACTTTTACGTGTCCACTTTGTTTTAACCACTAGGCTAGGCCCCAGGGATGTAAAAGTGAGAATCCACAGTATCTGCTCTTAAGAAAGTTTCAGCTTATCCACAGAAATAGACTATCAATCAAGCCCTTCCTGGATGAACAAAGAAGGGCTTCAGAAAGAAGACAAGTGTTTGATTAGATGATCAAGGCAACTGCAGTCATCCAGATTGTTAAGGGGTTAGAGGTTGTGCTAGGAAGGGAGAGAGGCATGCATGAAGGTTTTGGACAGGGAAAACACATTGAACCCTGGAAACCTAAATATCACTGAAGAATCACTCCATTTTAGAGTGTGGGCATGGCACTTTAAGTGATTTCTCCAAAGTCATGTGGTTATTGATACCAGAATAGGGATTAAATGCCAGGATTTCTGACATCCAATTAATTGTTGAACTGTATAAATTCCTAACACAAAGGGGTCTATGCGGAAGTGCAACAGTAAATAAACTATATGCCTAGTAACAATTTACAGTGTATAAGGGGAAAAACATCTTGCAGTGTTCAACTAGCTTTAATTTTAGTTTATGAAGGATAGACTTCTCTTGCACTCTAGGCAAAAAAGCTTTTCACGGTACAGGTATTTTCTTCATGTGTGAATTAAAATGTAATGCTAATTGATACTACTGGGTCACAGGATTAAATATACAATTCATACTACCAGTTACAATACATCTGCAGAGAGCAGTGAGAGTAACTACATGTTTATAGGAAGAAAATGTGTCTTTGAGACTCAGAATATAGATTACATATTAAACTATGGGAAAGCTCAAAGGAGTGACAAAATCCTTGAAACGTATGCACGATTGCAGTTCAAAGGATCAGGGATATCGCTTCTTTAATGGTGCTGTGAAAACTATCTTCAATACAGTCTCTCTGAAATGTTTGCATGAGTGATGAAAGAGGTCTTGTAGGGAACTACACTTGGATTTCAAGATTGCCAGCTTTTAGATGGGCATCAGAGTTCCGGAATTGACCTAAGCCGTAATGCTTACCTAAGCAGTTAGTCTCTTGGTAGCAATTATTGTTGGGACTAAAGGAGTTTCTGGAGAATTATTGATACTTGAGCTCTACTGCTAATTAAAAATGTCATTCTATTTCAACATGTGTTTTCAAGTTGAGAAAATCTCCATGTTTTTCTTCTTGATGGTTCCCCCAAATGATTAATTTTCAATGAGGAAACTTATCCTACTCTGACAACATGTTCTGGAGAAGGAACTTGAAAATAATCATCTGAAAATGTCTTGCAACAAGATTATAGATGTAGAAATTAGATCAAACATATTAGGGGTGGAAATATATGCAAAAGTGTTAACTTTTTCCTATGAAAAGATGGATAATCTCATATTGAGAAAAAGTAAATCTAGCTATATATGGTTTATAACGGACAAAATTATCACATGATATTTAAGAGAAATAGCAAACATAGAAATATTAATATTAGAGAATGTAAAAATTAAGGCAAAATATTAAATAAGACAGTTTCAAGCTATAGTTTCAAGCTAACTACAATCACCAAAAAGATTTACGTATCATTAATCATTATTTACAAAACAACATCAAACTATATAAAGCAAAGCCTGAGAATAATAATATGAGGAAAATATGATAATAGTCACATTGTGAAAATTCAAGACTCATCTCTTATAACCCGAAAGATCCACTAGACTAAGACAGGATAAATGATAGAGAGATTTAGAAGTACACAAGTTTGTTATCAATATGATGAAGTCACTGAACATGGAATTACAAAGCATTTCTACTACACAGATACAATAAGCATAAATAATCTCAAGAGCACAGATAATAGTAAAATGTAGTAAAATAATTTAAATGATAGTTTTGAAAAATTGTCTTTTTTAAAAAACTTAATTATTTAATTGTAACTTCATATGATTTATTATTATTTTTTAAATAATAGCTGTGTTTAATGATTGACTTGCGAAATTCCTGACAACTGAATGATTGGTGAGCTACGGGGAGCTGGCTCTAGAAACCATGACTCTCTCTCACTTGAATCTTACTCTGGGGCATTGTCCCCAGGGTGAAAATCTCTGGGGCCCACAATAAAAAGGCAATTCAAAGTATTTTTCCGTTCCCCAACAGTAGCAAAGAATTTGTCCCTCTTAAGTGAGAGTCCGATGAGATCAAAGAAAAGAGAGTTTCAATCAGAAATACTGAGTTGCAGCATCTTCTTTCATGTAAGTGACAAAACTATGGCAGGGCTCCATGCCTTTTCCATCCATCTGTTTGAGAATTAGAGCCGAAAGGTGAAAAGTTTTTTAAAGGGATGTATATCAATGCATTTATTCAAGTAGAAAGATAGAATCAGACTTTTTCTGATAGAAAGATAAGAACTTAATATTGTTAGAATGACAGTTTCCCCAACATCAATCTATTCAATGAAATCCGATTTGTAATGTGAATAAAATTTTTTTTATAAAGCTTGAGAAGATATTTCCCTTATTTATCTGGGTTAGGAAAAAAGCTTTCAGCCTAGAAAGTTTTACAAAGGGAGAACAATGATAGAGTTATGAAAATCAGGTGGGATGCTACACATGCAATGCCTTGCCCAGAGACTGCCTGATAAATATTAGCTATTTTTATGTATAAATCAGATGTTAAATAGATACAAATGATATTTATACTATGTATGCTTGGGATAACATATTTTAGTACAACGAGTACCTACATACATTCTACAGCTCTACGGAAAAGGACTATTACCATTGATTTTGAAGCTGCCAGTTGTGCTCTTCCTGACCCCATCCTTTGACCCATCCCGCTCAGAGGTAACTACTCTCTTGATTTTGTCTTTGTTATCACTTTGCTTTTTTTAAAAAATGGTTTTTTCCCACGTATATTTATATTCCTAGTAATGTATTGGATAATTTTGGAAATTTTAAAACTTTATTTAAGTGGAATCATGCTTAAGTATTTTTCGGCAACATGCTTTTCCTTTCTGCCTAAGATTTTTCTAAGATTCAGTCATGTGTGTAGCTATAATTCATTCATTTTCACCATTGTTTGTCATTTCATTAATGGATATCCCAGAATTCATTCTATTATTCATGTTAATAGGAATGTTTCTCGGTTTTTTCTCCTACCAATAGCACACCTATGAACATTTATACCTATCCACTTGTGCTCACATGCAAAATTTTCTCTATTAACATAAGGAACTGAATTGCAGGGTCATATAGTATGTACATTTTTACATATATAAAGTAATGTTAAAGTATTTTCCAAAATGTTTTCATACATTTAGTCTTTTACCACTTGTGTATAAATGCTCTGTTTTTTAAACTTTTTATACCTTCACTGATACATCAGTTTTAAAAATTTATTTCAGACTGTTTCATTTGCCATGGTTTCTCATTTTGTTCTTGGTTTATATTTTCCTGATTACTAATGCATATGAGCATCTTTTCATATGTTTTTTGGCCATTTCAATTTCTTCTTCAGTGAAATGACAAAATTTTCAGGTTTTTGATTGACTGAAAATGTCTTTCTTTTTTTTTTTTTTTTTTGCCTTATACTAAAAGATTGTTTTTCTAGCTAAAGACTTCTTGGTTGACAAAAATTTTCTCTAACTATCTGGCTTCCATTGTTGTTGTTGAGAAATCAGCTGTCAGTCTAATTGTCGTTCCTTGAAAGGTTATCTCTTCTTTCTCTCAGGATGCTGTTAGAGATCTTTTATTTGGTATCCTGCAAGATCTAGCTGTGAATTTCTTTTCACTTAACCTTTTTGGGACTTGTTTTCCTTCTTAAATCTGATTGTCTTTCTTATTTCTGGAAAATCTTCAGCCACTACATCTTCAAATATAAACTTTTCTCTGTTTTTGAAATTTTGATTTGATATATTAGACCCTATCATTCCATCCTTGATCTATCTCTCTATGTCTCAATATTTTCCAGCTCTTTTTTACTCTCTGTGTGTGTTAATTCTGGATAATTTCTACTGAATTATACTAAAAGTTCATTACTGTGCTTTTTAAATGGGTTTAATCTGGTGTTAATCTTGTCCAAATATGTTTATACTTCTTTATAAGTTTTGAAATTGTATATTTCCTAAAATTAACCTATCTTACGCTTCTGGGAGAAAACCAACTTGGCCATGAAGGCTTAACAATTTTATCTATTCTTGGATTTGATTACTAATATTTTATTTTAAATTTCACATCTATGTTCCTTGTGAGATTGTATCATTATTTTTCCTTTCATACTCCCCTTGAAGGTTTGTCTATGAATAGTGTGCTAGACAGGGTTTCTGAACCTTAGGACTATTGACCATTTGGACCACATAATTCTTTGTTACTGAGGGCTGTCCTACATTGTAGATGTTAGGCAGCATCCCAACCTCTACCACAAAATGTCAGTACCTCCTTTCCCCATCCTCCAGTTTTAATAGTCCAGAAATTTCTCCAGACAAGCCAAATCACCCCTGGGGAACAAATTTGTCCCACGTGAGAACGGCTGAGCTGTCAGGGTGATCAGAAAGAATAAAGGTCATCCTACAAAATGTGTGGCCTGTGTCTTTAAAACTGCCAAGGACAAGAAAGATGGGGAAAAACTGTGAAACTGCCAGATTGGAGGAAAAAAAATCAATGTGATATGCATTTTCTTCGATGGGATCCCAGGACAGAAGGGAAGATAAGACATTTTTGTGAAAGTTATAGAACTTTGAATTGAGTCTACAGATTGGATGGTGATGTATCAGAGTAGATTTTCTGACTTGAAGGGTTGTATGAGGATTAAAAGCAGTAACTTTGCTTTCAGGATGTATACATAAGTGAAGTGATAATGCATCATGTCTATGGCTTACTCTCATTTTTTTTTTCAGAAAAGACCACTACTATTATTAATAATAATAGAGATGGGAGGAGGGAAAGAGAGGCAGAGAGAGAGAAAGAGAACAGATTAAGTGAAATGTTTACAGTAAAGGATCCCAGATAAAGTTGATAAAGGAGTTTTTGGTAGTGTTTTTCAACTTTTCTGTAAGTTTACATTATTTCCTAATAATTTATTTAAAATTGTTGCTTTTTAAAATAATGTTGCTTTTTAAAATAATGTTTTGAAGCAGGATATGTAAAGCTTAGTAGCATTTATTGAGATTCAAGAGAAAAAAGGCTGATGGTATATGAAAACAGTATACTAGCAATAAACATTTTAGAAAAAAATATTTTTATTATTTTTTAATTGAAGACATTTTGAATGTGTACTGGCTTAAGTTAATGCTGATATGGTTCATTGTTTTCCATTTGATATTCAATCTCCCACCCTGCATGATATGATTAGCCACCTCTAAGATGCCTAAAGTACCGTTCACATCAAATAGAAAGGGGCTGTAAGGATGAGAAAGGGATGTGATGTCACAGAAGCTGAGAAGATTCACATACTGAGAATATGTTCCAGCACACAATGCATTTTTAAGCAGCAGAACAAGTGAAATGAACTATTTAAAAGAGAGACATACCTCAATATGACTAATTGATACTTGGATATTAGAGAAAAAAAATGGCTGAAAGTGAATGGAAATTAACTCAATTCATAATCAAATGAAAATATTGTAGGCCTTGGGAATATGTTTGCAATGAAAGTTCTTCCCCCTGCTGTTTTCTGAATTTTAACAAATGAGATTTTTTTCAAGATAGTCAATTTTTTTTTTTTTTTTTTTTTTTTTGGTGTGTGTGGTATGCAGGCTTCCCTCTGTTGTGGCCTCTCCCGTTGCAGAGCACAGGCTCCGGACGCGCAGGCTCAGCGGCCATGGCTCACGGGCCCAGCCGCTCCGCGGCATGTGGGATCCTCCCAGACAAGGGCGCGAACCCGGTTCCCCTGCATCGGCAGGCGGACGCGCAACCACTGCGCCACCAGGGAAGCCCCCAAGATAGTCAATTTTTTATTCTTTTAAAATTATAATTGGCTTTAAATTGAAAATGAGTTTCAACATAAAACAATATACTTGTCTTAGTAATTGTTTTTGGAGGCAATTTTGAAAAATCTACTCTTAAGTATAGTTAGATCTATAACACTATGCCTTAGACATGAAATACTGAATATATACAGATAGAAGAATGAGGATAATGATAAATTCATTTTTAGGTACCAAATACCAGTTGATAAAAAATTACCAGACTCTTGGCTCTGAAACAAAAGTTTAGTGATATTAATTCTAAAATCAAACTCTCTGATCCACTTATAAAAAAGCACTAATGAAAAATCTTTACCAGATTGCAGGTAGTAAGCATAATGAGTTAATGGGCTCTGGCCTCTGATAAGCCAGCAATCCAATTATGATTTTGCCACTGTTAGCTGATAACTTTGGGAAAGTTACATTACCTCCCTAAACTTTAGTTTATTCAACTATAGATAGAATAAAAACATTATCTACTTCATGGGGTTACTGAAAGGACAAAATAAAATAATATGTATAAAAAAATCTTATCACAAGATAATTCACAAATTGCATACAAATCTCACAAATATTGGCTATTAATTTGTGAAGGTCTTCAACCGAACAAAAATTCTCTGTTTAAGCTTAACAGGCAAATGGAGCTTTTATTCCCCAATTAGAGAAGTGGTATATTGAGTTCATTCACTCTGAGGTAGAAATTACCATTGTATATAATTTCGGAGAGTAAGTTTTGGTGGAGGACAGGTGACTGAGGGCCTCCTAGTATCCAAGTGAGATCTGGTCACTTACCTCTGCTGATGGATATCATTCCAAGTCAGCCTATTATCCATCAAATACAGATCCATCTTCTTAGTATGTTGCTCAAATCTCCTTGAACTTACTTTTCTAGACTTTATCACTCCACTCAGTCATCATTTCCAATTTTCAGCTGCACTGAAGCTGTTACCACATTCTGAACACATACAGCCTTCTTTCCATTATTTACAATAACCCCCCTACATGAATCCTTCTCTTCCCACCTATTATCTTTTGAATTCCTACCATTGTTCAAGGTATGATGTGTACCCCTTCTCTAGGCAGCATTTCCTGATCTAACCAGACGAGATTAATGTCTCTCCTCCAAGCATGCTTCCAGAGCACATTTAGTCCAACTTGATTCCTGCCAGGAATGATGAGGAGGATCCTCAGGAGAAAGCATGTTGAAACTTAAATGTGACTGTATTTCCACTGTGTGGGAAGATAAAGAGATACAATGAGTCTGCATAAGGGGCTGTGTGTCATAGTTCATAGTTACAATGCATTCTTCTCCTCTTGGAACCTGGGTGTGAATTCAGTCATCTAACTGGTATCACCATAGGGTGAAGTCAGGAGTCTGCATGTGGGCATAATAAATTAAGTGCATGAAGATTCAGTTGTGAAGTTTCCCACTTGAACCATTCTTGTATAAGGCTGATCATGCTTACTAAACAAGACTCGATTGTGCATTTCCCTTCAAGATTACCTATACTTTACTTGTCCAGTTCTTTAATAAGTGTTTATAAATAACAGCATCAAGATCATATAATAGGTAATAATAACTGAGTGCCAGTCACCATGCTAGGTACTTTATATGCATTATGATATGTAAATGATCCTCATGAGAGCTACATAAATTAGATCCTATTATTAACCCTAGTTTACTGATGAGGAAACCAGTCTGAAAGAGATTTCTTTTTTTATTTTTTGAAAGAGATTTCTTATTGCTAATATCACTCTCTAGTAATTATTAAGAACTGTGTGTTTGGCTGATTCTAAAACCTGAGTATTAGCTACCAGATGATTTTTCTATATTATTTATCAAACAGAATCAAGTTATGTTAAGGTTATAAAAATAAAATTGAGAGAACATTTATTTTACCACATTATCACAGGTATTTTCCAGGAAAAGTGCTTAATTAACATTGTTAGTTGAATGGCATGGATCTCTTAAGCCATTTTCATGATTGAAATCCCTTTAATGGTTCATTAAAGACATTTTTATGGTTAAAAAAAAATTTCCAAGGTTAAAATGGACAATACTTGATTCGTGTCCAAAGTCAAAGAGAGGCTGTAACTATTCATTGTCTACATTTTATAAAAATTGATTAAACTCAAATTTTGATTTCTTGGATTCATCCACAAATGAGAGCAATAAGATTTGATAAATCCATTTTTGTTAGTCAGAAAGACACTTCCATTTATGTTTCAAGTAAATACGGTAAACTGTATTGATTGATGGCATATGGTTTTAAATATAAAGCTACACAGCATGGTGACTGTAGTTAATGATACTATATTTTATATTTGAAAGTTGCTAAGAGAGTAGATCTTAGAAGAAGTTCTTATCACAAGAAAAATAATTTGTAACTATGTGTGGTGATGGATGTTAACTAAACTTATTGTAGTGACCATTTTGAAATATATACAAATATTGAATCATTATGTTGTACGCCTGAAACTGATATGTTATATGTCAATTATATCTCAATTAAAAACAGCTTAGTTGTAACAATTTAGTGTGTGTGTATATATATATATATATATATATATATATATAGCCACAGAATATAACATGGTAAGTGATATGGCAAATATTGCATATTTGTATATGCATGAGTATAATTATATCTTAAATGGAGCAATGCCCAGAATTTTAGCCTTATCTCACAATAGCTTGTCCTTTTTGAGATTTTCTAGGCCTTTCATATCACCACACTTCCTTTCCCTGAATTGTCGGTATATGTGTATTTTTAATAGTTCCTTAAAATAATCCAAGTAGCATGCACACAATTGATTAGTGTCATTAGAATCTATTTTATAAAACTGTGATTACACCACTTAAAAATAGGTATTTGATACTCAGCTCATGGAGCACCATTAAGCCATTATATACTAATATTGTATAAATGTGTGACTAGAATTTCTACAGCATTCACTAACTATTTTATTGTATATTAAAAGGTCTAATGAACCACAATCTATTAGATATACATATTATAAGTAGAAAAGGAATATATTATTTGTAATCACGGCCTAGTTAAGCTACTTTAAAGCTATTTACATTGAACTAGTTCTGATGAATTACGCTATCCACTTGAATAACAGGATTCACAAAAATTTTGTTATACCTAGATTAAAAGGAGGTTCATGCTTCCATAGAATGACCAACATGGCAACAATTTTAACAATTCCTGGTAACAACATCTGTCATGTCTTTGCCCTGTAGTTGAAATGACAAGGATGCTTTAAGTCCTGAATATTTACACATCTCTCTCTGACTGGTTATTTTCATGTTCACCAGTGACAGAATTTGTTTATAATAAAGACTGCAAATAATTAGAATAAAATAAAATGAAATAAACTGTTTTACCATTAAAAATATTTGTGAAGGTTAGGAAGATGCTCTAAGAGAGGATATTTTTCCTTCTTTTTTTTTTTACTAGTTATATTATCTTTATCACTAGCTACTACTAATTCCCAACTTTGGATGGAATTTTTATCTGGAATTATTTCTCATGGGTAGCAATAATATCAGAATTAGGAGCCAATGATAGAAACTTACATGTCAGGTTACCCATTACCACCCATTCCCTTCCTTCTCTGAATTCTCAAATCCCATCATATGAAAATTAGGATCAATGGGGTTTGGTGTGCTTATGATAAAAGGTTGCTCATGTAGGTATTAAAGACCTGGAATAAAAATAAAAATAAAAATTTTTGATTAAGAATAACCTCATCATTTAAATTATAAAAAAATGTGTTATGCTAACTCTGATCACTGAGATGAAAATATTAATTTATTTGAGCAATATAGCAATATTTCTCTGAAATAGGAGGGCTGGTGTGCCATTTATATGCATAGTTTATCCATTGTCACCATGAAAAATGGCTGTGAGTTTTCCAAAATTAATGACAGAAACCAAACCACAGATCAAGGGGCTCAGAGAATACCTGGCAGGATAAATACTGAAAATCTAAATTTAGGCATGTCATGTTTAAACAAAGAGAAATTATTCAAATAGGCCAGAGGATAAAACACCTTACCTAAAGAGGAACACCGATAAGACCTACATCAGAGTACTTGTCAGCTTAAATATATCTTCTGGTCCTTTCTCTCGTGTGTCTACTCCTGATATTCCCATTACACATATGTTGTACCTTTTGTAATTTCCCACACTTCTTACATATTCTGTTTTATTTATTTATTTGTTTACTTTTTGTCATTTGTCTTTCTTTTTGCATTTCAATTTTGGAAGTTTCTATTGACATAACTTCCAGCTCATTGATTCTTTTCTTGGCCATGTCCAGTGTACTGATGATTCCAACAAAGGTATGCTTCATGTCTATTACAGTGTTTTTGATTTCTAGCATTTCCTTTTGATTCTTTATTAGAATTTTCATCTCTCTGCTTATATTACCTATCAGTTCTTACCCATTGTCTACTTTGTCCATTACAGTTCTTAGCATATTAATCATAGTTGTTCTAAATTCTTGATCTGGTAATTCTAAAATATCCGTCACATCTGAGTCTGGTTCTCATGCTTGCTTTGTCTCTTTAGAATGCATTTTTCTTACGTTTTTAGGAAGCCTTGTAATTTTTTGTTGCTGTTGTTGTTGTTGTTGGAAACGGACGTATTGTATTGAGTAATAGGAACTGAAGTAGCTAGATTTTTAGTGTGAGGTTTCCTGTTTGTCTGACTGGGAGTCAGACTGCATTTACTGTTTACTGTAGCTGTATGTGTCAGAGACTTCAGTTCCTCTAATGTCCTTGTTTTCATCTCCCCTATTGTCTTTGTGTTTACTTTTAGGTTTCTTATTCTTAAATAGAATCTGAGCCTTTCAGTTCTTTCAGCTATGATCCCTTGTTATTATTCAGGAGCCCTGCTGGTGTGATGTTAAGGTGTAGGGAAAAATTAGATCTCAGTCTTTTAATGGGCTTGTACCCCTGAGTTGTGACCTTCACAAGTGCTTCTCAGCTTCACCCTCCCCTCCCTTAAGTGATCCAGGAAAGCTAGTAGGGGTTGTAGTTGGGCAATTTCCCTTCCTACAAAGAATGTTAGGGAGGAATTAGGACTACTCTGTCATAAAATACGTGGACTACCCATAAAGTGGTATTTCAAAGCAAACTTAGATTAGTTGTAAATGTATATTGCAAACTTCAAGACAACCACTAACAAAACTAAAAATTTGATATGCTTAGAGAAAAAATGGAATAATAAAAAAAATGCTCAATTAAAATCAGAGAAGAAAGCAAAAGAGGGTAAAATTTAAAAAAAGAAAAAAGCACAAGTGCAATGAATACAAAGCAAAGGCAGTAATGGTAGATATTAATCCAGCTATATAAATAAGCACTTTCAATGTGAAAGTTAAGTTATTTCAGTTAAAACGGAGACTGTCAGAGTGGATAAAAAACAAGACCTAACTGTACGTTGTCTACAGGAAACCCACTTTTAATGGAAAAAGTGATACCATGCTAACATCAATTGTAAAAAAAGCTGGAGTAGCTCTGTTAATTTCAGACAAGCAACATCAGAGCAAAGCAAATTATCAGGGATAAAGAGGGACATTACATAATGGTAACAGGTCTAATTCTTCAAGAAGAAAAAACAATCCCTATCATATATGCCCTCCGACATGAAATCGGAGGTTTCAACACCCCTCTCTCAGTAATTGACAGGTCCAGCCGGCAGAAAATCATTAAGACACAGTAATACTATGCAACATCCTCAGTATCTTTTGGGCCCTAAATGCTCAGAGACAGAATTAGCTAAATGGAAATGAAAGGGCAATACCTGGGCAGTAGCATCTCCCCAACTTGTCAGGATCAATCTCCTGTTACAGTAGAAAAAAAGAGGTAGGAGGGTCTACATATGGAAGTGGGGAGACATAATAATCCATAATAAATAAATCCATAATACTTCACGTCTTATTAGCTCTTGTGTTGGAGACTGAGAAAATGGTGTGGATAATGTAAACACACGGATTTTTGCAAATTACTTTTGTTTAATTTATTCTACTCCTTTACTATAGCCTCATGGAAGGAATTAAATTTGGATACCTTCTCTTTAACCTTTCTGTACCTTGGCTCCTAACTTTTTTTTAACAAAGTTGTAATTGAAGCTTAAATAAGCTAAGTGCACCTCAACAGAAATAGAAACATACAGTCTCTAAGTTAAGAAAACTTGAGTAATGTATGTAAACCCTACATTCATATTCAACAGGTAAGACTTAGCCAAATACAATCTGCTGCACCCTGTGTTTCAGTTTATCTGTGAATTATTATTTTTTTAAAAAAATATGTTAGCTCTTAATGGCAACAACAAAGAATCAATGAATCAGTAAATCCTGAACCTACCCAATGAATCTAAGCTCATCCTTCACCTGATCTTTGCCATGTAACCATTATTAGCCAGTTGTCTCACAGAATTAATCATGTAGTAATTTTAATTGAAGCTGAATAATGTCTATTCTTTTATTTAGCTATTTAAGTTTAATTCCCTAAAGTTTGTGAAAGCAGGCCTTATAAAAGTTAAATGAAGTACTACAAAAAAAAAAACCCAAAAGGAGGTATGTATTATTCACATTTCCGTCAATCTACTTTTCGATTGTATGAACTCTTCAACTCAAAATTTCAAACAATAATGAAAGTGAATATGGTACAACCACACATTATTTATGATCATGTGAACCACTGTGTAAATACAAACAAGTACACATATACACGCAACACACTCATATGTATAAAGACTCCAGTCACTGACACTCTTTTTTTATTTAGATAATTGTAACGGATGAAACTTTTGAATCATGGCATATAGTGTCAAAAAGGTAGATAAATAGTTTCTAGGTTATTTGAGAAAATGTCTGAATCAGCCAGTTGTCAACGGGATGAAACTGTAAGGATGGGGATCTTGTCTTTTACATATGCTTCTCACCCATCTCTCGAATATTTGCATGGCAGTGTCTCGTCTGGTGTTCTCTACACCATGGGCACTCAGACTCTTAATGTTCTCACTATCTGACCATCATAAATATTTGCTACTGAACAGCTGATTATTTGTGAAACTGTTTGGACTTATGGCATTTATGACTACAGTAACAAGTCATAGGCTAAATTGTAGGTAGAATGAAAAACTTCAGCTGTTTTCACAATCATTCCTAATCACTAAAGTCTAAGTAATCATGAGGGACCTTGGACTGCTTAATAAGGGAGGCAAAATAACTATTTTGGCCATGGAGTAATCTGTGCATGCAGTAATTTGTGCACGCAGTAATCAAGTTCTCTAAGTTACAGTGCTGGTCTAGCTATTCTTTGAACTGTTTAGCTTAAAAAATATCTCCCAATTGACACAGAATTTTATAAAGCAAATAATATGTCTTGCTTTAACATGGAAATTTTTTTAAATAGACACTTAAAAAATATATGCAGCTTATAAAAACACTCAGGACACACATCTGAAAGTGTATTCTCCAGAAGATAAATTAGTGTTTTGTGTGGGGTGCCTCATTCCTAAGCCAGAGGGTGCAAGGCAATGACCCAGACCTGTGGATGGTCCCTGGATACTGCAGAAAGCCATGGGGGTAGTAGGATCTTGGAGAAAGTCCAAATAAACACATGAGTTGTATGGGAGGTGAACACTCAGACACACAGCTGGTGAGTGGCTTCTTAGATGCAAAACGGTGTTGTGCAATATCACACAAATGAGTCAGTCTGACTTCTGCTATGATTTGTGGTCTATCTCTGGCAGTCAGGTAACTGAGTATGAACGAAAAGAATAGACATTTTTATCAAAAGGATGATGAATAAAAGACTGGAATTGGATGAGAAAACAAGATAGGATACTGTCTGGAGATAAATAGAAGTCCACTGTATGAAATTCAACAAATAGTAAAATAACAAACTTGTTATGTGTATTTCCCAAAAATACCACTTAATATATTCTTTTAAAAGCTTCGATGAAATATCAAGATATAATCTTAGTTTTCTACGATCCAAGGCTTTACCTTGAAAGTCAAAATGCACTTTCTTAATTCTATTTGAGGTTCTTACATTTTATTGAGTACTTTGATTGCTAAATGTTTGCTATTTACATAATGTTATCATGGTTAACTGCCAACTTGTGATTGATAAAATTACAGATAATTTTTCATGACAGATTATAGGGTTATCCAGATGTGAGATCCAGGAAGCACCAAACAATAAGTTAAAAATATCAAATTGAAATCATTTGGTGCATATATATTTTTAACAGGCAGTCTCTCCTGTGTTTAGAAGACTGGACACCAGAGTCAGAATGACCTTTTAAAATACTGAGTGACACTGAGCAAGTTGCTTCCACTCATTAAGCGTGGTTTCTTCATTTATACAACAGGGTTTTAATAGTCTCTACCTCACATGATGGCATGAGGTAGAAGTAAGATAATTCTGATAGTGCCAAGAAAGCATTTTAAGGGCAGAAAGTCTGTCCAATTATTTGTCATTGTTTTTTCTCAGTGCTTTATATGGTTCTTGGATTATAGAAGACGTTCAATTATTTGAACAACAAATGAATGGATATATTTAGTTTAGTTACTGCTTGTGATATTCTAACTATCTCAACACTCAAAATTCAATTGCTGTTTTTTCTCATGAAGATATCCATACCTCCAGTCCCCTTTTTTTCTTCAATCTTTTGGCTCTGTATTGATCATTAACTTTCCCTACTGTGGTTGGATTTCCTGTCTGGTCTTCTGAAACACCCTATCCCAAAATCTGTGTTCCTTTATATAACTGCATTTCTGGTGCATCCTCCTGGTAAAACCTGTAGAGGAGGGGGCATAACTTATTTTTCGTCATATCCACAACTGCCACAATGAAACCTAGGGCACAGTGGCCATTTAATAAACATTTAAATTTATGTTCATTGCTATTGATCCAATTCTTCTTGAAATTCCCCCAGAATTCCAGAACTCAACTTTCTCCATGTTCTTCTATGTTTGTGATCATCCTTTTCAACCCTTTTCACTGGCAGTCTCTTCTCAATGTGTCCCATAAATGTCAGTGTTCCCTGGGATTCTATTATTGATTCTCTTGTTTTTCATTTTTCTTTCTCTCATGGAATAAATATTGCCAGATATTTATTTATTATTCACATTACTTATAATATATCCATTTATAGCTTCTTTTTATACTGAAAACCAATATTTGGTTAACTTCCCAACTTTCTAGCCCCTCAGTGAGACAATTCTGAGGTGAGTTCCACAGAGTCTGTGAGAAGGTTCCTAAGAGAAACTGAGCCCCAGGTGTTCAGAGTTGTCACCACTTGCTTTGCCGGCTTCCTTACCTTCCTTGTCTGGCTTTCCCATTCCTTCATAGTGTTCCCTGGGATCATGTCCCAAATAAATTGCTTTTACCCAAAACATCGTCTCCAGGTCTATTTTTGGAAACCAAAATTGAAATAAACACACAATAAGTATTTATTTAATAGATGGGTCAATAGAGAAATGAGGAAGTCAGGATATTTTAAAATTGTATTGTCAACACTTGACAGTATGACCATAAACTACCTTAGTGGTTTTCTCACTTGTGATTGTACCCCATGCAGTCATACTAAATGTGCTGTTCCTTGAACATGTAATCTCCTTTCATGACATGGATGTTGTATATTTACATCCCTTCTCTTAGGAATGATCTGCGTCACATTTACTTCCTAGGAAATGAATTGCATCTTAAAAACCTAGCTTAAATGTCCCATACAATGCTTATCTAGTGCTTGATCCATAGTAGATGGTTTTGTTGTTGTTGTTATTGTTGTTTTTGCGGTACGTGGGCCTCTCACTGTGTGGCCTCTCCCGTTGCGGAGCACAGGCTCCGGACGCACAGGCTCAGCGGCCATGGCTCACAGGCCTAGCCGCTCTGCAGCATGTGGGATCTTCCCGGACCGGGGCACGAACCTGTGTCTCCAGCATCGGCAGGCGGACTCTCAACCACTGCGCCACTAGGGAAGCCCATAGTAGATGTTTAATAAATCCTTTTTGAATAATAGAAGAAACTTTTAATTGAAGCCTTCTTCAACTTCCCTATGCAGAGCATGTCAGATGGAGACACCTTGAGTAAATCATAATCCTGACGCTAGCTTAACCAAAATATATGATACTTTCATAGGAAAAATCAGAATTGAGTCTGAACAAGTAATTGAGATGACTATAAATATGAAGAGTTTTTGCATATTTAATTTAACAAAATATTTTTAATGTAGATAATCTCGAAGAAGAAATGTGGCCTCCTATTTCCCCACCAGATAATTTTATTAATTAAAAAATTAATACAAAAAAAATTAATACAAATAAAAGTTCAAACATTGAACCAGTATGCAAATGTACAATATGTAAATGGTACCTTCTCTACTCCATCTATCCTCTTCATCCTGCCTACTCTTCCCCAAAGTAGCTTCCATTAGGAATTTTTTAGTCATTTTCCATTATAAAATAAATGTATACACCTATATACATGTATCTATGCAAGAATTCTTTTACATTTTCCCCTAAAGGATTACACTATATTTATGTTCCTACATTTTGCTTTTCCCCTTAGAGTTTGGTATCTTGATAATTTACCATATTTTTACATATAGGTCTATCCCATTGTATTTCATGAGTGCATATTATTCCATTGTATGTATATGATAATTTATTTTAAAAGCCCCTTCTTGATGAAAACTTTGTTATTTCATAGTATTAATAAATACTATTACAAAAGGTGTTACAATAAACATCCTTATAAAAACATCTTGAAAAACTTTTGCCTGTCTATTCTTGGAATAAATTCCTTAAAATGGAATATGTAGGTCAGATAGTATGTGCATTTTAAAACTTTTCACTAGTAGAGCTAAACAACGGCCATCTTTCCTTGTATACATAAGCTGAAGAGTGGCTTGGAGGCACTTTGTACGGCCCTGCCAGTTTTTCTCACAAGCTTTTTGAAATTTTCTCTAAATGTAATATTGTCCAAATGGAAGGGCATGCTGTTTGTTTTTCCCAACATATTTCATGTATGCCATAAAGCGCTCCACTATGCTCACTGTGAATATGGTTTTTTTTTTGTTTAGAATCGATCGTATTCCCTCTTGCTTAATGATAATTTACTGCTTTGGTAACCTTCACTTACCTTGCCACCAGAACTAGAAGCTGAAAGATTTTAGAGTGGGATGCTTCATGACCAAATGCTGCCAGTCGAGGTCAGGAATCACTCACGTGTGCGACTGACAAAATTGCTCAAGTAAGTAAATAGAATGTCTACAGAAAGTCAAAGGGAAATAATTTTAAGGTAACATTGGACCCTATTTCCTTTTTATGGGCCTGTTATCAATTTAATACTAAATCTCTCAATCTCTTAAAAATCAAATTTTCAAAATCATTTCATTTTATATTGCCATGCATGGTATCTCAGAATTAGATTGATATTTTTATTTCTAATTAGTTAATGTTGGCTTGTTGTATAATTTTCTGGTGTTTTTCAAAATGTTCTATACTCCATATAGCATAGCTGCTTCTTACTCATATTCTTCTAAAACAGTTACAATTATAATAAGTAACTAAAGAAGTTTGGAATAAGACTTTATTTGTATATAATTTTGAGGCAAGAATTCAGGCCATTTTAATTTTTAAGTTTTCTCTTCTCATTATTCTGTGACTAAAACAGATAAAATAATTGTGAACTTTGACATATAACTTTGATTCATCTTACTGACAAGCATGACAATTATATTAGAAAGGAAACCAAAACCTTCAATGTATTTTGTTACTTTACATATGTAAATATTTAAGTACTTTCCTAGGCAATAAAACTACTTTCATAGCAGCCAAAAGTTTTAATCTTACTTCATGGACTTTACTTCCCTATCTTTTCTCTCATGTTATGTCCTACAGTCCTTGGATTGCATGGATTATTATGACAAATATTAGCCTGTTCATAAAGAATCTCACATGTATTGACTCTCAAAAAAAATCTCAAGAGAACTCTTGTGTTTAACTTATGTTTTGTGTAGGGGAGAAGGAAGCAGAATTTTTAGAATTTCTATTTGAAACCTTTCTAATGATAAATTTAAAATCCTATATTCATTCAGCCTATATTTTAGTTTTCTACTGTTGGATAGCAATTCTAATCACTCAAGTGGCTTAAAATGACAAACATGTTCTTATCGCTTCTGGCTCTGTGGGTTGACTGGGCTCAACTGGATGGCTTTTCTGCCCCAAGTCATGAGGGGAATGAACTGAGTTAGAAGGTCAAAGATGGCTCTTCACATGGTTTGCAGTTGGTGCTGGGTGCTCTGTAAATAGAAGCACTTTGGTTCTCTTCCTCTTGTTATTTCTCTGTGAGTTGCCGACTGGGTTCCAAAAAGCAAAAGATGGGAAGAGATTTGTCTAAGGATTTAACTCTACCCATAGTAGGGAAATATTTACCTTCCAAACTGAGAAAACCTAGGCTTCCTTTAGGAATTAGCTGGCTTTCATCTTCTAATTAGGTCAAAAAACTGAGGAAGCTACTAGCATGGAAACAGAGATATTGGATCATACTTAGACAAATGTAGAAAAACCTTTGGCTAAGTGGTAGTCTGTAAAAGGGGCAAAGACTTACCTTAGAAACTAGTAAAAATAAAAAGAGCAAATAAAACCCAATTAAGCGGATACATGGAAATAAAAAGATCAGAGTGGAAATTAATGAAATAGAAAAAAATTAGAGAAAATTAATGAAAACAAAAGCTAAAATTTACAGATCAATAAAATGATAAACTTCTAGCCAGACTGACTATGAAAAAGGAGGGAAAGGAAAAATTACCAATATCAAAAATGCGAGCAGTGACAACACTACAGATAATACAGATATTAAAATGATAATAAAGGCTTCCAGTTTCTGGTCCAGTGTATAAGGAACCTGGAAGTTGCACTCCCTACAAACAAGTAAAAAAGCTGAACAAACTGAAAAATCAACAACTCTGCTAAGATCCACCAGAGAAATTAGGTAACAGGGCAAGTCTCTGCCCCCCAAATTAGAGAGACAGACATTTGGATGCAGAGAATCACCAACTTACTGGAGCAGAAACCCACAAGGAGAAACCTCCCAGGTACCTGTGCTGTCTAGGCACATCTGAACTGTAACTGGGGAATGGCTGGAGCCTCAGTGTGGCAAACTCTGAGAGTTAAAAATTCCAGGGGCCCAGTCACAGAGAGACCCCACCCTTTTGTAAGTTTTACCTCCAGGAGCTCTACCAGGTCCTCACAGTGAATGGCAGAGAAAAATCCCCTACGTTTCCAGCAGCAAGAGCAAATAAAGAACCTTTTTGAAATATGCCATGGCATTCTGTTCTTAACAAGGCTTGCCTTCAAAAGAAATTATTTTATCGTAGCTGAGCTTACTGGGGTTTTTATCAGAGCCTAACCTAACAAGCATGCAAATTCAATTCAGTGGAGAAAAGTTAATTTTCAATAAATGGTGCTGGAACAATTAAATAACCATGTGCAAAAAGACTGACATTTGATCCGTCATGCACAATGTAAAAATTAGCTCAAAATGGGTCATAGATCTAAATGTAAAACCTAAAACTTAAAAACAAAAACAAAGAAAAGTTTTGTAATTTTGGGTTAGACAACATATCTTACATGTGACACCAATAGCACAATCCATAAAAGAAAAAAATAATAAATTGGATTTCATCAAGTCAAACACTTTAAAAAAAAATCACTGTTAAGAGAATGACAAGACAAGCACCACATTTGGGGAAAATATTTGTAAAGCATATATCTGACAAATTACCTGGATCTGGTAATATGTATAGTAATTTCAAAACTCAATAATAAAAAAATACAATTAAAAAAAGGCAAAAAATTTGAATAAACACTTCAACGAAGATCCATGGATGGTAAATTAGCACATGAAAACTTGCCCAACATCATTAGTTAATCATTAGAATAAAGGCAAGTTTAAAAAATGAGATACCACTACATATCTGTTAAATTAACTAAAATCTAAATGACTACTTGTGAACTAAAAGGAAGTCTAGAAATTTTGAATCAGTCTGCTGGTATGGTGTAAAAGTTATCTAAGGGATGTCAGTTTGTGAGCTTCTACCCAAGAGCCTGTGTTTTGAAACATCAATAATTTCATAGTACCTAGCATAATCCTTTTTTGAAGCTTGATACACAATTCTATCCTATAACTTTTAGCAGATCCTTCAGGCAAATGTCAGAGAGAAGCAAATATATTTCATAATAAGACTAAAAACTGGGTTAATTTATTACAGTAACCTAGACTTGAGGAGAGTAAAATCTCTATTGGGGTAAAATATATAATTATTTCATAATAGTTTGATCAATATCTCCTTTAAGAACCTATTAAAACAAGGGCATTGACAAATCCCCCAAAATCTCCAAGGCCTTCCCATTAAATATACAAACTTAATCTTGGGAAGTCTGAGTTTGTTTTGACAATAGTATGAGCTAATTAAGAAATATGCAGAAAAAAATCTTAATTATTTCTAGCCTTACTCCTTTTATAACAAATCATTGTGATTGTGTCCATGGTTGCTAGGGGAAAGCTCAAAAATAGTTTGAGGTGTGAAGGCTATCCTAAAATTTTACTGTATCTTTTTCTGTGATTCAGTCTTGGAAAGGCAAAATCTAAAGGAGCTGTCAGAGTTGACTTTATTACTCGATGAAGTCAGGTTCCTGGATGCTGGGAAAACAATACTTAATGATTAAAGTGTAGTAAATTTTAAAATAAAACACAGAAGAAAAATGTGCAACTGTGAGAAGCTTTAGCTCTTATATAAGTAAGGAACTGTTTGCTTTTTATTAAGCAAGAGCATGATAAAATCAGCAAGAAGCAGCAAAGATTATTCTGGTGAAATATGGAATCTGCTCTCTAAGCAAGTTACACTGAATGTTAAAAAAATAACCTTTTGCTATCCCTTATTAAGAATTCTAAAATCAATTTATTCTCTTAACAAACAAAAGCCAAATTCTAGTTTTGCATGACGATATTATTTGGCATTATAGGTTTAAGAGTTCCTCTGAAAAATTATTTTGTAAATGGGCCTTTAATATGGAGAGAATTCTGCTAAATTTTTAATATCTTTCATAGCTTCTCTTCAGACTCAGTGAATACAAAACTAAGGCACAAAGAATTCCTTTTGCTCAATCCTTCTAAGACCTGCTAAAGTTTCTAAAGTTTTCTTAAGTTTTGTCATTCAGCAATTTTTTTTTTCATATTGTGGAACAAACTGACAATTCACTATAGTATAACAACTCTCTTCTTCCCTTGAAAAATAAAACCATCTCATTATCTTTTATACACAGCTGTGTGTCTCACTTATAGATTGTAGCATAGTCACAACCACCTATGTTAATTTTAACTTTTAATCTAAGTAATAATTTCTGTTTCATGGAGAAAACTGGAAAATAGATCATGGAGAACAGTTTCCTATACAAACATTTTTGCAGATTAGCAAAACTCAAGAGACTCATATCATGACTTTCCACAGGTGACAGCATTCTTTTATGCCTTCTTAAAATGACAGAAGTGAATGCTTTTATTGACATGACCCAAAGATATAACACTCTATAGCATGTAAGCAGTGTAAGCATAGAAAGCATCATACAAGATGGAAATATGCTTAGTCATCATTATTTCATACTTTATCTTTTTTAGAAATCATCCCGGTATCCAAAGTTAATTCATTATTTAACTCAATTTAATAGTAATGCAAGTTTTAAAGTTTCCTAAGGATTTTAGAAATTATGTTTAAGTTAACAGAAAACAATTACTTTTATAAAAACATTGGTCAGAAATATGATTTGATTTAATGGAACATAGATTTATATTTTCATAATCTTAAACATTATTGAGCAATAATGTTATCTTCTTTAATCCATAAATGAATAGAGGAATTCAGGAAGCATAGATTAACTAATTCATTCAAAGACTTGCCCTAATTGTGTGAACTTAAATACTTAAGATGTTTCTAAGACAGCAAGATAGATTTTTTTCCCTTAGAAGTCCAGCATAGCAAGGAAGGAGGTTGGAAGTCTTCACTCCATCCTAACAGCAAGTGAAAAGCTGAACAGACTGAAAAATCAAGAACTCTTTTTGGATCCATAACAGAAGGGAAGATGCAGGGCAAACCACTCCCCTTAAGATTGGAGCAACAGAAAAAAAATTAACTTAAAATGGATCATAAGCCTAAAAGTAAAATGCAAAACTATAAAATTCCCAGAAGATATATATGACCTTGGGATGGTGATGCCTTTTTAGATACAATACCAAAGACACTATCCATGAAAGCCATAAATGATAAGCTGGACTTCATTAAAATAAAAAACTTCTGCTCTGCAAAAGCCAATGTCAAGAAAATGAGACAACAAGCCACAAACTGAGAGAAAATATTTGTAAAAGATATATCTGAGGGCTTCCCTGGTGGCGCAGTGGTTGGGAGTCCGCCTGCCGATGCAGGGGACACGGGTTCGTGCCCCGGTCCGGGAAGATCCCACATGCCGCGGAGCGGCTGGGCCCGTGAGCTATGGCCGCTGGGCCTGTGCGTCCGGAGCCTGTGCTCCGCAACGGGAGAGGCCACGGCAGTAAGAGGCCCGCGTACCGGAAAAACAAAAAACAAAAAACAAAAAACAAAAAAAACAAAACAAAACAAACAAAAAAAAGATATATCTGATCAAGGACTGGCATCCAAAATATACCAAAAACTCTTAAAACTCAACAGTAAGGAAACAAACAACTCTATTAAAAAATAAGCCAAAAACTTTAACAGATACCTCACCAAAGAAGAGATGCAGATGGCAAATAAGCATATGAAAAGATGCCCACATCATGTCATCCAGGAAATGCAAATTAAAATAAAAAAGGAGATACCACTACACACCTATCAACATGGCCAAAATCTGGAACACTGACAACACCAGATGCTGGCAAAGATGTGAAGCAACAGGAACTCTCATATATTGCTAGTAGGATTGAAAAAATAGTACAGGCACTTTGGAAGACAGTTGGGCAGTTTCTTAAAAAACCAAACATACTCTTACCATATGACCCAACAATCACACCCCTCGGTATTTACCCAAAGGAGATGAAAATCCATGTCCACACAAAAACCTACGCACAGATGTTTATAGCAGCTTTATTCATAATTGCCAAAATTTGGAAGCAAACAAGATGTTCTTCAGTAGGTGAATGGATGAATATACTATAGCACAGTCAAACAATGCAATATTATTCAACCCTAAAAAGAAATAAACTATCAAGCCATAAAAAAACATGCGGGGACACTTAGTGCATATTACCAAAAGAAGGAAGCCAATATGAAAAGGCTACATATTGTATGATTCCAACCACATGACATTCTGGAAAAGATAAAGCTATGAAGATGGTAAAGAGATCAATGGTTGCTGGAGGGTGGGGGAGAGAGATGAGTAGATGGAGCAAAAATTTATAGGGCAATGAAAATGGTCTCTACTATATTATAATGATGAATACATACATGACACATTTGTCCAAACCCATAGAACGTAGAACACCAAGAATGAATCCTTGTGTAAACTATGGACTTTGCATGATTATGATATGTCAATGCAGGTTCATTCTTGGTAAAAAAAAAATGTACCATTCTGGTGAATGATGTTGATAATGTGGGAGGCTATACATGTGTAGGAGCATGGAGATATCTAGGAAATCTCTGTACCTCCCTCTTAACTTTGTTGTACACCTAAAACTGCCCTAAAAAAATAAATTCTAAAAATAATTTAAATTCTTTTAGAATTTAAATTCTAAAAGAAAAAAACTAGCATGCTTAAAATAATAGATTAGTTTCTGTATTTTCTGTGAATTTTTGGTATATATGATTTATATAAGCACTTGTTTCATCTCTACAAGGCAATTTCAAAAGAGCTCCTTCAATTTAAGAGATATTATAAATAATTTATTTTATTAGAGCTTTCCAGGTGTAGAAAAACATTTTACACTTTCACAAAGATGTGAAGTCTTCTCTAAACTACAGAAAACGCCATACAGGTTTTACCACTTTAGCCACAAATTACAAGTAAACATAGACTCACAAAAAATCTCCAGTCTAGATCTCAAAGATGGTTGTTCCCAGTGAACATAAATTTTTAATTGATTTGAAATCATAAATAGATATACAGACAAAATGACTACAAACTGGATTCTCTGTCATCACTCATTCCAAGGAATATGGTTGCAATCATCTGTTCAACAAAGATCACCAAACAGTCACCTATAAAACCAAATCCTTAATTATTGTTACCACAAATGGGGAATCATTTATCACCTGTTTGAGCCAAAAACATAAATAAAACACAAAATTACATTTAAAATAAAAACATAACTATAAAAACAAAATTAAAATTCCTTTGAAGCGCGGCGTTTACCCTGAAAGGCAAGAAAATACCCATTTGCTCTTTGTATGTGTGCACTTCTTTGGCAAGAGAGTTTACTGGGCTGCATCAGGTGAATCTACTTGGGCATCTTAGTGGAAGCTCCAAAAACCAGTAAAGTATAATTTTTAAAGTAGTAACATCATTATTTTTATTCAAATATAAAATGAATTCATTCAAAAATTTAGTTTACCTTATTACATAAAATAAAAGCATTATGATGTTAAAACCAATCAAAAAGACATTTAAAATATTTGTATATAGGTCTATATGTAAATATTATATATATTATATATACAGTCCCCTGCTGCTTCTGTTTCTCTGGTTGAACCTTACTAAACCAATATGAAATTTAATAAAGACATGTTAGGTTAAGATTGCAGAATTAGATAAAAAACTGGTTAATGTTCAACAGGGCAATAAACTATAATCTTTGGGGTTATCAATTTCTGAGGGTTGAAATTATTTTCATTTCTACAAGACCAACATCTACAGGTTAACACGAAACTTCTCAAAATCTCAGGAATTTAAATAGTGGTAAATTGTGAGTTTAACTAAGTATATATATTCCTAAATAATCATTGGGTGGTCCTTGCCCTTGAATGATTTTAGAAGGTTATGCTGCCCATATTTTAGCCTTATTTCTAAAATTTGGATAATTTATCACAACACCTTAAAGTAAAAAATAGTTTATAAGCTGATATAATATATTTGCAATTTATATGATTGACAAACCCTTATGTCAGGAATATAAAAATAAAATGTTTAAATTAATGGAAAAATCAACAGCTCACTAGAAAAATGGGCAAAAGATGTGATCATGCATTTCACAGAAGGTAAATTGCATTTGGTCAATAAACATGTGGGAAGAGGTTCTACCTTTTTTGGGATCAGAGAAATGCAAATCAAGATTGTAAATATAAATATTTTATACCCATTCCATTTGCCCAAAAATATGATTAGTCTGATGCTACAAAGTATTGGAGAAGATGTGTCTTAAAAATATGTCTTGTTAATTGCTGTAAATAATCATTTTGGAAAACACATTGTCACTAGCTTGTAAAGGTGAACATTCACATGCCAAATGACTATACAGTTGGACTCCTAAGATACACCCAAGTGAAAACATTACACATATATACCAGAATTCATATTCAAGAATGTTTCACTAGACATTTAGAAATGTCTTTCATAGAAAAACAAGAAAAAATGCTGTCAATAAAAGAATGAATAAACAGTTACATTCAGACAGTCAAATATTATTCAGCAGTAAAAATAAATACACCTAACTATATGTAACAATAATATTGACCCTAAAAATTAAGTCCTAAAAAATGATACCAGGACTTACTCTGTTGTAAACCTCCTGAAGTCACCATTCACACTGAATTTCATATAAAAGATTTCAGATGGAAATCTCAAAATGTATGATGGCGTCCCTGACTATTGTATTTGCCAGCATGAAGGTGTTGGTGGCCTTGATGAAAATGCTTTCTGTGGCGTTTTGAAAATAAAGCCTCAGTAGATTAGACACAAGAAAGAATGGGAGCTGAGGAAATGCAGCCTATCTGTGCAAACTATTCTTATGAGGCATTTGCTGTACAGGAACGCAGAGAGATTTCAGAGGTAGATGGGCACGTGGGCTCAACCTTTCTGTTTAATGTAGGAGAAGTTGCAGTGTGCACTTATACTGGTAGAGGTGATGCAGAGGAGACTGAGCGTGATTATAGAGGTAAAGTCCTTGAGAAAGCGAGTGGGGATGGATTTCAGTAGAAAGGTGGATCTTGGAACACAAGGCATTAGTCTGCTATAACTAAAGGGAAGGCAAACCTTATAGATACATACAGGCTGGTAGATTTGATGGACAGAGTGAAAGAAAGTTCATTTTTGGTTACTGAGGGTGATGAAGGGGCCAGAGGTTGTTGATGTTTTGAGAAGTGTGAAGAAGATAGTCAAAGAAAGGGAAAGAAAACTGACTAGAGGCTCTCTATTAAGAATGCTGAGAACAGGCATTTAAGGTTTGTGTTCTAGTCGCCATGAGTGTGTTTTTCTCCAGCCATGTTCAGTTGCTCAGGTACCAGCAAGGGTAAATAGAGAACTAGCTTTTCCCAGGGTTGGCGTTGACCCAGCTAGTATCATGGAGGGAGGGGGATGAGGGCGTTGAACCTGCATACAAGGGAATGATTATAATGATAGATCATATGATACAAAGCCAGATCCTGTGGGGCCTCATAGGCCACTATAAGAATTTTGGCTTTTATTCAGAGTGAGGCAGGAAAATATAGGACAGTTTTGAGTAGAAGAGTGACATGATTTCACCTTTCCTTTGTTACAGAAGAATGAGCAGGAAGAAGATCTGTTCATGGCCATGTCTCCCTGGGGCCTTTTAGGCCATTAAAATACCAATATATATTTTTTAAATTATTTAACATGTTTATTCTTTCATGAATTCAATAAAAGCTAAGATTAGAGATCTGAGCAAGTTAAAGAAGCAAAAATAAGAAACACCAGTATTTTATCAGGCAGTGTGCATTTCAAGTACAGTAACTCAACTATTTATGACTCTGCTGTAAAATTATGTGATAACACACCCATTTTACAGAAGAGAAGACAAAGGCTCAGAGAGGTAAAGCCACCCCATTAACGTCTTTCTCAGCTCAGAGATGGCAGAACCAAGATTAAAACCTGAATATGGATTAAGAGGAAAAGAAAGGAGGAAATGCTTGGATTTAAGGAAGGTAGAGAAAACTGTCTGCTTGCATTCTCTACCTTGAAAAAAAATGGTTTTTTTGTTGGGCAGGACTTTGGTTGGCGAGGAGAAAAGTTGCAGAATCCAAGCTTTGTAATGCATAACATAGATGTGTCCTATTATAGCAAGTATTAGCTGATATTGTTGATGATGGTACTATTTCTTAGCTTTCTGAGCTCCTACTTGTGCCTGGTGCTGTTCTAAGCAACTCACATGGATCAACTAATTAATCCTCACAACAGCGTTCCATGTATGGAGCAAGCAGGACCCATGGAAAGAAAACAGAAATCATCTGTGTGTTCATCCATACAGTCCATTTAAATCTCCCGGGAGAGTGGTTTCACCCTAGCCACTGAATGAAAATGCAGGAAGTCCCGTCATTTTTCTGGTAACTCTCAGACAATAAAATCATTTGGCCGTTTAATTCTCAAAATATCATCTCTATTGGACATAGAATGGCAGTTCCATTATATTAATCAACACTTCATTTTTCAGTGAAAGCTAAGGCAACCTCTTTCCTTCCTCACTAATGGTCATTTTTAGGTGAGCTGCCTGCCTTTGGGAAGAGGGTGTAATTGGATTTTCCTCTGATTCTCATTTATGTCCGTTACTCCCCAGTCTGCTTTCTAACCTCTCCTTGGCTGGGGAGGATAGTGGGACAGGAGTTTAGGATGGTTCCTGCTTCCCTAGTACTGGCTTCATGTTCTCTGAGCCTGACTGGTATATAAAGTTGACTCTTTCGTAATGTACAATGTGGGGTTCTCTGTGATTCTTCTGATGAGTCTTTTTGATTGCAGTTACATTTCTTTCTGTACAAATGTCCAATTTAACATTCTTTCATACCTAGAAGTGGGTACTAAAATTAGCCCCTTTTTACAGATGGGGAAACAGGCACATGGAGTTTAAGCAGTTTGCCCATGTTCATACAGCCAGAAGGTGGTAGAGTCACTTTCAGTCCTGAGCTTGATTTCAGAGCTGTGCTCTTAACCACTAAGCTAAATACCGTAAGCTTCGTAGTGACGTCAAGAAAGATTGCCTTTGGTGTGTGCTGCTCAGCCTGTCCTGCTGTCTCAGAATCCAGTCTACTCTTTGCCTCAGAGCTGGGTGGTTGCTGTGTTTGCTTGGGAATGCTGTCCCTGACTGCCTGTTATTTACCTAGTCCCCTTCAAGCCTTCTGTCCTTCAGAGATCTCTTCCCTGCCACCAGGAAGGTTTTGTTCATCCTCTGCTTCTGGAAATCTGGGAAAGCATCCCAGTAAATGCCCCAAATAGACTGCAGGTGGGAAGCAGCAGTCTTTTGAATGGAAGAACAAGAATATCATATCCACACATAAAATCTAGAAACCAGTTCACACAAAGTTCCATTCTATGTTAGGGGCAGTGGTTTTCATGTCACCTGACAGTTGAAGACCCTTCCTCATTTTGTCTGCATTCAAATATCTATATATCTATATATAACTAGCTCTCTCTCTCTCTCTGTCTATCGTCTATCTGTATCAATCTATCTATCTATCTAGAGATGGACTTGTGTACCAGGTATCTATGAGATGGATTCAGGAGAACTGCCCAGGAGAGACAATTCAACCATCAGCCAGAGGAAGGAAATCCCACTTGTTTTCTTGACTGTGGCCTTACCATATCATAGACATTGAAAAAAGCTCTTCTTACTAGAGAAAAAAGCTTTGGTGTGCTGGTTTCAGTGTCAGGAACCAACTGTGAACAACACCCAAGAGTCTATGAGAGTCACGTGTCCTGGTCTTTAGAGCAGCCCTGATTACATTTGGACCCATCTGAAGAGCAAGGTTGAGAGGAATCCTGGGCTTCTCCAGACAGGGATTTACTTAAAAAATAAACCAACTAAAAGAATTGGAATTAGACCCTCAGTTGCCCTATTTGAGATGACACAGGGGCTCTGAGATCTCATTTAGTGGAGCAAAGACGGAAGGCTACACACCACGCTTTTTCTAATGTGCTTCATTCTATAGCATATATCTTGTCCTGCAAGTTTTATATACATAAATGTAATGATAAAACTGCAAAGCTTAATGAAAGATATAAAAGACTGATAAAATAGGCACCTACAGATTTCTCCATCTGCAAATGTTTTGATAGGTACTTTTAAAGCTGTCTGCTTTGTTCCTCGAGCTATCTTCTAGCCAGTGCCTGATATAAACTCAGTTGAATATTTCAGATTCATATTCAGCTGACATTTTTTCACGGCCCATTATGTGTTAGGAAACTTCTGATTCTTTAATCATATATATTCCTCACAATAACCCTGCAGGATATGTGGTATTTTTTCAGTTTCACCATGAGTAAGAAGCTCAAAAAGAATAGAGCATGTTTAAGGCGTTCCTGCTAGTCAGTGGTGCAGCTCCTTGGATCGGGTTAGAATGTGTTCCTTCTATAACACGCAGAAAAGAGGTCATTCAGCTTTCCTTGAGCTTTCAGAAATGTGGACATAAGTACCATAGGATGCAAATCACTTCATTCCTAGACAACACTTTTTTTTAAAAAAGTTCTTATCCATATTTTATTGAAGCAAATCAGTGTATAATTTCCAACCACAAAATTATTTTACTCTTTGGGGTCATATAAAGCATATAGTTCCAATTTCTGGTTAAATCATTTCAAATATGTTAGGTCAACTACCATGTCCCCTTAAAAAATGTTTCTACCTGGGTGTAATGTCTCTAGTTGCTTCACCATTCATCGTATTACATGACTTGAATCCCTCATACTTCTAGTGTTTGTGATGTAGACTAAAAAGTTACTACTTTCATTGTGGTTGGTTGGATTGTTTATTTGATCAGTTGACATTTAACTTCTTCTAAGTACTCTAGTTCCTTACAGAATCTCCATTAGTAAAAATAGAATACGATTTAACCTAAGACACTAGCAAACACAATAAATAGGACTTTTTGTAAAATGTGGTTTAATGACCACTGTCATGTTAAATATAATGCGTGGAAAAATAGTGTGTCTGTAGGTAATTTTATTTTAAAGAATAGATCTATGTTTATAATTTGAGTCTGATAGAACTGACTAAGTGAACCTGTTATTCCAAGGCCTGATTTCTTGGTTGCCCTGCTTGGTTGCCTCTCAGTTGCCAAGTACCTTTGCTCAAAGTGACCAGTGCCAAATTAATTGTTTCCCAACGGTTGGCAAACTAACGTAGTACTGCTGTACTATATAATTTGACATTTCTATTTTAACGCACCTTTTCCTCACAATATTTTAGGTTATCCTTAATTCTTTCCCACTATGGTTTGGTATATAGGAACCACTAGTTGTTTTCAACCTTCTGTGAAATCAAGTGCAACATAATTAAATATAAATACAGAATTAAACATACAAATAAGCATGTGTTCTACTTGCAGTCGTGTCAATCCAGCCTAGCACATTTATGTTGTGAATCCATTTTATGACTTCATTTCTCTGGTCACCCATGTGCATCGTATTCATATAGCAAACTCAACTCAGGACCATCTTCTTCTATGAGGTCACCCCTCTTATTGTTCTAGCTTCCAGAAACCACTTCCAGGACTGGATCCTATAGATTTGGTAGTTAGACCTGCATAACAGTTTGTAGTTTATTATACTCTATTTTGTATGATTATCTGCTTCCTATTTTATTGAGGTGCTAGTTTCAGACATTTGGGAGATTTTCTGGACTCCCACTCTCCCTGCTGTTCTCTCTCTCTTCTTTTTTCCCTCTCCAAGCAATCATTCACTAAGTTTCAAGAAGATTCTACCTCACTCTACCCTGATGTGTATATCCTTTGTTCATTTTCCTCATTATTTCTGTGGTGTCTTTGCTTTTGCTCACCTCCCTCACGTGTTCATTTTTCACACTGCCAGCATTAGGCTTCTAGAACAAGAGTCTGGTCACATCTCTTCTCTGTTTGACGTTTGCATTGGCACTCCTCTGTTACCACAAACATCCAAATACCTGTTAGCATTCAGGCTCATCTCTTGCAACACTTACCTGCACTGAACTACATTGTAGTTTTCTAGTTACATTACCTGCTTCAGTACCTCCATGGGGACTGGAAGGAATATTTGGAAGGTAGATTCATAGGATGAGTCAAATATTTTACATTTTTATCTCATTTAATCTTTGCTCAGCTTTAAGAGGGAGGTATAATCATTATCCCCGTTTTAAAAGGAAAAAATAGAGGCTTTGAGAGGCTACATAAGGTATCCAATGTGGCAGAAAGAATACATGGATGAGAGTAGAATAAAATTCAAATCTTCCTCAGACAAAGCTAATACTTCTATCCCCTGTGTCTTTGTGCATTTCCACAGGCTGTTCTCTTTGCTGAGAATTTCTTCTTCCTTACTTTTTATCTATCTAATAAACTACAATTACCCTTCCCAACTCAGCTAAAATGCCATTTTTTGTGAAGATTTCCTAAGAATCTTTCCTTTCCATCTCACCAGATAAAGGCTCCCAACTTTGGGCTCTACAGTGTCTTATGTCTACCATCTGCCAAATGTATTATATTGTACTATAATTATTTATTTAGCCATCTTGTTTTCCTCACCAGATTTAATGGATGTTGCATCTCCCTGTGTTGTTTTGTTTTCATCATAAAACTTACTGCAGTGCATGCACCCAGAAATGTTCTGTGGTTAATTTATTCACTAACAGTATATAATTTAACTTAAAAACGTTTAAGAATCTAGATGTGATATGCACAAATGCTCCTCATTCAGATGGACCTTTAACACTGCACAATGCTCCAAGCAGTGGTTTTCAGCTGTGAAGTTAAATCCTCTCCTTGGAGGAAATGGAATATCAGAATACTAGTTAACATGTGCAGCTTGGCCAATTTATTCATATGAATTGGATTTGGGGGAAATACTATTTAGAGAATACTAATTAGAATACTAATTAGACAATATAAATGGTAAGCATCTGTTTTTAAGCTGAGGAAGGTCTCTGATATGTTGACTTATAATGTAGTTAGTTCTCAAGGTATGTGTATTATACACTAACTAAACATATTAAAAGGAGCAAAGGCTGTAAAAGAGTAAGAAAAAGCAATATAAAGCTCAGGTCCATTCTGGTGGCATATTAAGGTCCCATAAAATAGAACTGATGAGCAAAGTTACAAATTATTCCTCTGAAAAAATACCACCGAGAATATAAAAAAATCTGGTCCTAAAAAATCAAATTAATTTTATCATATAATATTTTGATTGAATTAAATAATTCTCACTTGCCCTGAACTATATACTGACATGAATGTCATGAATTTGGAGTTTATTATTCAGGAAATGTCCATACAGATCTTAATGTAGCACGTTAAAAAAATTTTCCAGCAATTTTGGGAAAAATACATAGTGCCTTTTCCCCTCTTAAATGGGAATTAGTATGCATAAATGATATAAGAAAGATCATTTTATCCACTTAGCAATCATATTTTTTTCACTTGTTCTTTTTTTTAATAAATGTTTTTATTTTTTTATTTACCATTGGCTGCATTGGGTCTTCTTTGCTGTGCGTGGGCTTTCTCCAGTTGCAGCAAGCGGGGGGCTACTTTTCGCTGCGGTGCGTGGGCTTCCCATTGCGGTGGATTCTTTTTGTTACGCTCAGGCGTGCGGGCTCAGTAGTTGTGGCTCGCGGGCTCTAGAGTGCAGGCTCAGTAGTTGCGGCACACGGGCTTAGTTGCTCCGCGGCATGTGGGATCTTCCTGGACCAGGGATCGAACCGGTGTCCCCTGCATTGGCAGGCGGATTCCTAACCACTGTACCACCAGGGAAGCAGCCACTTGTTCTTTAAAATGCTTTCAAACATCTCTTAGTGGTGTTGCTTTACTGTTTTATCAGAAATCTAGTATCAGTACTAATATAATCATTTCTTTTCATGATACATGGAGCATAAGGTCAATGTATGTCCTTGGGAGGTGACAACTTTTGATTATATTCTCACAGAAAACTAGTATATTAAAGAAAAAACTTTCTAAAACTCAGAACTTTTAAACTATGTAAAGGCAACCCTCAGTCTGGGTTGAGATTTACTTTTATAACATGGGTTATTAGATTTCTTAGCATACTGCCTTTCTTTGTAGTTTTAAAAGGCACACTATGAATATGATGAACCATGGGCTGTGAACATATTAAAACTCTTAGATAAAATACGACTCCAATTCCTTTTCTGAATTGACTTTTCACAACATTCTTTGTTTTATTATTTTTGTTCTTATATATCTTGCCTTCCAGAGCATATTTTACAATGTTTATGCACACTCTCCTAACACCCATATGGGTCACATTTATACTTTCCTTAATATTCCTTACAGCCTCATATTTATAGATAAGTCCATCATAATGCAGTTTATATGATGATGGGGAAGACAGATGTGACCCTGGCTTTCATTTTTGTCCAGGCTTCCCACTATAGAACGCATTGT
Organism: Physeter macrocephalus; assembly: GCF_002837175.3. NCBI lineage: Eukaryota > Metazoa > Chordata > Mammalia > Artiodactyla > Physeteridae > Physeter > Physeter macrocephalus. The sequence continues at coordinate 42,029,974 of NC_041232.1, forward strand.
ATAGAGAAATATTCATTTCCCCCCCAACTGCTCAAACCAATGACAACTGAAAGGAATTTCCACCCTTGTAAATTATAGTTTTACCTAATTAATGACATCACATAACATGATAAATTATGAATTTAGAAAATCATTCTTTGGTAAATGAATGCTTGTCACTTGCTCTGATGGCAAATTAATCTTGGAGCATCTGTTAAAGGAACAGCAGCAGAACTGTTGACATGACTGTTGTACAGAGTCTCTTTTCTCACAAACTGGTGATTCTGCCCATCAAAGTGTTTTGTTTGCCATAGAGGTTGAAAATGTCCCGATTCTGGGGGAAATGTGCATATTTCGGAAGTTGTTGGAAATCAAAAGGGAACAGCAATTGTTCTATTTTGAAATCCCAATTTTACAGGAGCTAAGATTTACATATAGCATATTTTTTGTTATAATTAAGTTATTAAGAGTAAGACAGGGCTTCCCTGGTGGCGCAGTGATTGAGAATCCGCCTGCCGATGTAGGGGACACGGGTTCGTGCCCCGGTCCGGGAGGATCCCACATGCCGCGGAGCGGCTGGGCCCGTGAGCCATGGCCGCTGAGCCTGCGCGTCCGGAGCCTGTGCTCCGCAACGGGAGAGGCCACAACAGTGAGAGGCCCGCGTACGGCAAAAAAATACAAACAAAAGAAAAGAGTAAGACAACATAACATTGTAAATCAACTCTACTTCAATAAAAGTAAAATTAAAAAAAAAGAGTAAGACATTTGTTTTCTGATTTTCTCTATGCTCTTCAGTATTTAGAAATATAGAAAGTACCACAAGCTAGAGGAACCTGCTTAGACCTGAACCCATGTAGGTGTGAGGAAACAAATGTCACGTACTCTTCTTCAGAATGGTCTGTTCTTCAGCATCACTGTCACTCCTCAACTAGACATGTCCGTCAACATCTGTGATGTCCAGTAGCCCTCCTGGTTGCACTGTCCACAGCATCCTGTTTGGACAGGGAGCCTAGACTATTCTTTGATCAACAGTTGCTATGAATTGGACGTGATTTGACCCTATGGTATCCCATTTGTAAAATAGCCCTACGTAATAATATTGTGCTCTAAATTCTGATCTCTTAAGTCAAAACAGTAGCAATTTACTAAGGCAAACAGAATGCATCCTTCCATAATTTTGACTAGAGAATTCAAGATGGGTTGGGCAGTTGGGAACAAGGAATAAAACTTCAGATAAAATTAGATGCACGGTTAGATAGAATAAGACCGTGAGACTAGTGGATTCTGGAACTGTCTTATGTGTTTACGGCTTTCTGTCCCTTATGTATCTATGCAGTGATACCATTTTTCTTATTGTACATGGCATGACTTTCATTTCTGAAACCAAAATATATAGAGAATATCGTGAACAACGATTGCATGATGTACACTGAAATAATTCGAAAATATATTCTCATTTGTCACACTAGACTGAAAGATAAATGTCAGATTACAGATGTTTGTTTGCTCTGCACTGTTTTACAATAAGTATCCAGAAGAGTTCTTCTTTCCTCACTGTCACATCTTTCTCAGATGTCTCTTTTCATCTCTTCGACATGCATTTCCACCAGGTTCTGGATCAGCTGAGGCAGCAGTGTGTGTCATATCACCTGCGTGGATGAGGAAAATTCCTTTAATTTTTCTGGGCCAATTTGCTCCTCTATAAAATGGAAGTCATGCCATCATGTATGAAGTAGTTTTGTGAGGATTAGAGATAGCATATGTAATAACATTACTCCCATTCATAGAGGCAGTGACACATGAGAAACAAAAACATTCATATGGGTACCTTGAAATAATATTTCTGATCATAGAAGATCAGTAGTAATAGGTTTGCCTATTTTATTCTCCTTTGAAATGTATGAGTCAGTCACTTTTCCCCAAATGTTCTTGTCTTCAATAGCTACTGCTGGGGCTTCCCTGTTGTCTCAGTGGTTAAGAATCCGCCTGCCAATGCAAGGGACATGGGTTCGAGCCCTCGTCCAGGAAGATCACACATGCCGTGGAGCAACTAGCCCATGTGCCACAACTAAGCCTGCGCTCTAGAACCGGTGAGCCACAACTACTGAAGCCCACGTGCCTAGAGCCTGTGCTCCACAACAAGAGAAGCCATTGCCATGAGAAGCCCGCACACTGCAAGGAAGAGTAGCCCCCCACTCCCACAACTAGAGAAAACCCACACGCAGCAACGAAGACCCAATGCAGTCATAAATAAATAAATAAATAAATTTTAAAAAATATCTACTGCTGCATAATCAACAACAGCAGAAGTCTCAGTGGTAGACAGAATAAAGCACTTATTTCTCACCCATATGTCTGCAGGTTGGCTGTGGTTCAGCTGATCTAAGTAGGACTTGATTGCTTGGTATTGGGCTATGGATTGGATTTAGGTCTGCTCCAATGTCTCTCAAAACTCTGAGACCAGCAAGCTATCTGGGGCAAGTTCTTTTTACAGAAATGGCAAAAGGGCAAGAGAACAAGCTCAAACATGCAAGCTTATTTCAATCTTGTTAATTTTTTATTGAATGAAAGAGTTGTATGACCCTTTCCTAAGTAAAAAAGCAGGGGAGTATAGAGGTGGGGTGTATGGGTGAAGTATTTTCTTAGTGGTGATGCAGTCTACTGCAGTTGTCATCCAGTGTAGGGAAGAATTTCAAAGGCTTCCAATATTTTATTTTTAAATAGGCATTTTATTTCTATATCATACACACTGGGCAGTTAATGAAATACTTTTTAACTCCAGCTTATAGACATCACTGAGGATAGGTCAGCAAATGGGGAAAACTTGATGAAAAGAAATTTCAGTGTGTGATAATCCCCACTTCAATTCAGTTTTGGTCCTCAAGTTATAGAGGTTGCAATAAGACAGTTCCCTGTCTGTTTTTAGAGCTTTATGTGTAGTGGCTCCTGGTTTCCCTTAGGAAATGTTTACAGGAATTTTATCTGATTGGGAGATATATATATATATATATATATACATATATATATGTACATATATAATTCCAGTCTGAGTAATAAGAATTGCTACAAAATAATTTAAAGTACTACTAGTAAAAACATATTTGATATCAACATGATATTTTATTAAAATTTATGACTTCCATCTTTTATCATTAATCATTCTTTTTGATGTCTCAGTTAAAGAACATTTTTAAAAGAGATGGCAAAATATACTGAGAATTAAAACCATTTTATGGCCTAAGATTGTGTAAAAATCTTCATTTAAGTCTACTTTTTTTGTATCTGTCATTTTGTGACATATACAATTAGTACTGGAGGAGGTTGAAATTACAGCAAACAAGACACCAAAGTGAAATTACATTATTTTAAGAATTTGTGTATAAATGAGAATAATAAGTATGGTAAAAGCAAATAAATATGGAATGATTTATTTTCTTCAAATACAGAAGTTCATAATCAGGGCAAAGATTCTTATAGGAAAGAGAAAAGAGTAGATGAAGTTGTTTACATATTCAATACTTTATGTATTATTTTGGAAGAATGAGTAAGGGAGTAAAGTTTATGATATTAAAAATTGAAGATATTCTGAAAATAACTCATTATTTTATTCCATTGAAAACCAGAGGCTACTTTGAAATGTACTGTATTCTTTTATGGAAATGAATACAATCTGTGAAATTGTAGTTATGTTTAGAAGAGAAATTTTTTTTCAAGTTCTCCGAAGTTCCAGTATAAAAAGAAAATCAGAATCTAAGCATCTTCAAAAGTTTTCTCTAGTCATCAAAATGAAAAGAACTGTGACAAGGATCTAGCCTGAATCAGATTGGTCAAGAAACTGTAATTCCAATCCAGAAAACCATAAACACTTTACATTACTGGCCATTTGACTACAGCTTCACAGCAGGTAAAGGAAAAATAGTGCTTCTAGAGATAAAAAGTAAATCAATCCCATACAGAATATTATTTATTTCTTATTTTCCATCTTTGTTTTGATTTATCTCTTATAATTTATTTCTGCAAATGAAGTAAAAAAATATGTTGGGAAACTGACTCACTAAAGAATTTTCTCAGAAACTCACATACATTGAGAGCAAGGTACTTGAAAAAAAGTTATTGTTATTACACCTTCTTGAAAGAAGTTGTTCATAAAGATAAAGGATGTTAAATAACAGTCCAAGCAATGTTGTTATGTGATTTATAAATTCATTATTAAATATTAATATATATTCATGTTTATATTATATATGCATATGTGTGTACATGCATATAATTTAAATATATGTTATCAAAACAAAATTCTTAAAATAAAGCTATCAATTTGTTTGAATGGAATAGTACCTTAATAAAATGCTACTAAGATACCTTATTAAGACACATACTGCAAAACTAATTATTTAGTATTTTTTATTTTCAGAAACTCTATAGGTTCAAACATGGCCTAATTAAAATTAAATTTGCCATAAAGATGATGCCAGAAATTAGGATAAATGGCCAGTATGGTATCACTTTGGACAAATTATTGAAATGATTACAGCTTCACATGTAGTTCATAATTCCTCCTTCCTCCTTCATAATTTACCAATTTACAAATAAAAACAGTTTTGATATAGGATGGTGGATAGCAGGAAAGATCATCTTTCCCCATACTACCCCTCTTCATCCTTCTTTAAGTTAACAGATCTCTCATTCACAGCATTTGTAATCTCTAATTATTCATTTTTTTCCTTATTTGCTGCTTTTCTTTCCCAACTATGCCTGCAGTGCTAACACATGGTAGACACTCAATAAATATTTGTGAAAGGACTAAGGATTCCAACTGAAACTGTCAAATTGTGCCATCTACATGGATTTTAGTCGACTTCAGGTGAGAGAGGAAAACCAGATCTACATTACCTATGCAGATATTCCAAAGTATCAACAACATGATCAAGGCTTCTTTTTCTAGAGTTATTATTTGTACAGTAGAACTCCTCCCCCATCACAATCCCAGAAGCTAAAACATAGCTTGACATTTTTATTGCTATATTGAATTACACATACACAACGCTCATTACATGGTAAATCCCAGATTTTAAAAAATCTACTCACTCTTCTTAAATTGTGTCCTTCCTGGATATTCTTATTCTTATAATAATAAGAAAGGTGCTACTTCCTTTAAAACGATGGACGCACCACCTGTCTGTCTTCTCTTTCTCTTCCCTTTTTTTTGCTTGATCAATCTTTCTTCCTTTTTGCATTGTCAGTGTCTCCATCTCCATGGACTTTTTCCTCCTGTCCAATATTTAAGTAGTGTAATTTATCCATAACCATACACAAAGCCTTTTCTCACTCTGTGTTCTACTCAGGTTATTGTACCATCTCTTACTTTCTATTCTGCGTGAAATCTCTCCACCTTCCAAAACAAATTGCATTCACTGCCTTCATTTCTACATTTCCCAATCACTCTTTCATTTACAAAAACAGAGGGTTTTTTTTTTCTCATCGCTTTCCTGAAACTACTCCCTGTGGAATATTAAATCTCCAGGCCTCTCAGTCCCCATCTTCTTCAGTCAGGACTTATAAATGGCCTTTCAATATTAGTTAAGGAAGGCTCAGTGCTATGACAAACAAAGCCTGCAATTTCAGTGGTGGCTAAACACTGTAGAATTTTACTTCCCATTCTTGTCATGGACCCATGGGGATCCAAGTGGGGATTTGGGGCTGTGTGTTCAGCTCCACACTTTCATTCTAGGGCCTAGGTTGAGAGCGGCTCTGCTATCTTCAGTACTTTACCATCTTCAACAAATTGCCAAGATTGCTCTGAGAATTGTCAGCCAGCTGGATAAACATGGAGAAATGCAGGTGGCAGATTTCTCGGCCCAGGTGTGGAAATGAAATATATCAATTTGCTCAGATTCCATGGTCTAGAATTCAGTTCCATGGCTACATTTAAGTGTGAGGCAGGACTGGGAAGTGTGCCTCCAGGAAACAGACAAACAAACATGGGTTTAGAGATGCAGGTGCAAGTTTCTGCCACACTTCCTTGTAAAATCTCTTTTGTCTTATCTTCCACACTCTTTGCTATTCTTTTTTTTTTTTTTTCAGTTCCTCTCATTAATGTATTTAATGCTCTTAACCAGTGCCATAACTTTTTGACATCAGCAGAATACTATGTTCTTTTAATTGGTTTATTCAATTCTATAGTTTTAAACCAATGTGCATGTGACGTCTTGTCTCTAGCATTGATTTGTTTCTTATGATTTAGAATCCTGCTTTTAATTGCTGACTGCACCTATCTATCATTGATAGTCCGAGGCTTCTGACATCTAACGCAATGAAACACACATCCCTCACTTTATTCTCCAATATTTTGTTTCTACTCAAGCTTGGAATGAAAGAATGATATCATTTTACTTGCCGTACATAATCTGCTTCCACAGTGTCTCCTGTCACTGCCAACAGACAGACCTGAATTACCATTTATTGTACTTTTCTATTGACCTCCTAAATGGGAGGCCTTCGTGCCATATCTCCTTTTTCTGATATAGCTTATACACTATTCTATGTAATATCTTTAAAGACTACAGATTCGATGATGGCTTTCTTTTACTCAATTACTCACCATCAAATAAAAGGTTTAAACTGTTGAATCTGACAACCTTGCTTCTTTACCTACCTCTCATGATATAGGCGCTCACATTACTTTGAGACAAGGATGCATCAGTTAAGCATTGTGAATGAAGAAGATATTCTTTTGGGCTTCAAAACAAATAATTCTACTAATAATAACATTATTAAGAGTTGACATCTATAGAGAATGTACTATGTGCTTGGCATTACACTAAGAGCATTGCATGAAACACCTCATTAATCTTCCCTACAATCTTATAGTCCAAATTATTCTCCCAGATTCAAAGATGCAAATGTTATTACTAGCCCGGTTTCATGCTTTTTGGAAGTGCTAGAGTCTTTTGTGTAATTTTGTCTCCAGGATGAAAAGAAGATTAGCAGGTAGAATCTCTATTTGATCTCTAGTGTTTTCAACACTGAAAAACCACATTATGAGGTACTTTCTCGCACTATCTTTCCATATAATTTTACTCAGTGGAAGTGGGACTCAGAGAGTTCATTCTAGAATGGGGATGGGGGGTGGAAAGGACAAAATGAAAATGAATCATTTAAATTGGCTTGATAGCTGAGTATATTTGCATACTTGAAACTGGGTGATACACTGAAATAATACTATATAGGTGACACTCAAGGTTTTTAAAACAGGAAATAGAATTATTGGAAATGCGCTATTTGGAAAATCAGCATGGTCGTGATGTGAAGATAGAATTAAATGTGTAGAGGCAGGAAGAAGGAAAACAAGCTATTATAAAACCCAAGCGGGGGGAGCACCTTCAAGATAACAGAGGAGTAAGACGTGGAGATCACCTTCCTCCCCACAAATACATCAAAACTACATCTACATGTGGAACAACTCCTACAGAACACCTACTGAACGCTGGCAGAAGACCTCACACTTCCCAAAAGACGCCCTCAGGTGACCTACACGCAGAGGCGGAGCCAAATCCAAAGCTGAACCCCAGGAGCTGTGTGAACAAAGAAGAGAAAAGGAATTCTCTCCCAGCAGCCTCAGGAGCAGCGGATTAAATCTCTACAATCAACTTGATGTACCCTGCATTTGTGGAATACCTGAATAGACAACGAATGATCCCAAAGTTGAGGCAGTGGACTTTGGGAGCAACTGTAGACTTAGGGGTTTGCTTTACGCATCTAATTTGTTTCTGGTTTTATGTTTATCTTAGTTTAGTATTTAGAGCTTATTATCATTGGTAGATTTGTTTATTGATTTCGTTGCTCTCTTCCTTTTTTATTTTTTTATTTTTGAATTTTATTTTATTTATTTTTTTATATAGCAAGTTCTTATTAGTCATCAATTTTATACACATCAGTGCATACATGTCAATCCCAATCTCCCAATTCATCAAACCACCACCCCCACCCCCCGCAGCTTTCCCTGCTTGGTGTCCATAGGTTTGTTCTCTACATCTGTATCTCAATTCCTGCCCAACCTCCATACTGTTCTCCATAGTGGCTGTATCAATTTACCTTCACACAAACAGTGCAAGAGGGTTCCCTTTTCTCCACACCCTCTCCAGCATTTGCTGTTTGTAGATTTTCTGATGATGCCCATTCTAAATGGTGTGAGGTGATACCTAATTGTAGTTTTGATTTGCATTTCTCTAATAGAGATGTGAAGCAGCTTTTCATGTGCTTCTTGGCCATCTGTATGTCTTCTTTGGGGAAGTGTCTATTTAGGTCCTCTGCACATTTTTGGATTGGGTTGTTTGGTTTTTTTAGTATTGAGCTGCATGAGCTGTTTATTATTTTGGAGTTTAATCCTTTGTCCATTGCTTCATTTGCAAGTATTTTCTCCCATTATGAGGGTTGTCTTTTTGTCTTGTTTATGGTTTCCTTTGCTGTGCAAAAGCTTTAAAGTTTCATTAGGTCCCATTAGTTTATTTTTGTTTTTATTTCCATTACTCTAGGAGGTGGATCAAAAAAGATCTTGCTGTGATTTATGTCAAAGAGTGTTCTTCCTATGTTTTCCTCTAAGAGTTTTATAGTGTCCAGTCTTACATTTAGGTCTCTAATCTATTTTGAGTTTATTTTTGTGTATGATGTTAGGGAATGTTCTAATTTCATTCTTTTACATGTAGCTGTCCAGTTTTCCCAGCACCACTTATTGAAGAGACTGTCTTATCTGCATTGTATATCCTTGTCTCCTTTGTCATAGATTAGTTGACTATAGGTGCGTGGGTTTACCTCTGGTCTTTCTATCTTGTTCCATTGATCTATGTTTCTGTTTTTGTGCCAGTACCATATTGTCTTCATTACTGTAGCTTTGTGGTATAGTCTGAAGTCAGGGAGGCTGATTCCTCCAGCTCCGTTTTTTTCCCTCAAGACTGTTTTGGCTATTCATGGTCTTTTGTGTCTCCATACAAATTTTAAGATTTTTTTGTTCTAGTTCTGTAAAAAAATTCCATTGGTAATTTGATAGGGATTGCATTGAATCTGTAGATTGCTTTGGGTACTATAGTCATTTTCACAATATTGATTCTTCCAATCCAAGAACATGGTATATCTCTCCATCTCTTGGTATCATCTTTAATTTCTTTCATCAGTGTCTTATAGTTTTCTGAACACAGGATTTTTACCTCCT
>NC_041232.1:42039910-42043001 GCF_002837175.3 Physeter macrocephalus
AATGCTTTCAGTTTTTCACCATTGAGAATGATGTTTGCTGTGGGTTTGTCATATATGGCCTTTATTATGTTGAGGTAGTTTCCCTCTATGCCCACTTTCTGGAGAGTTTTTATCATAAATCGGTGGTGAATTTTATCAATAGATTTTTCTGCATCTATTGAGATGATCATATGGTTCTTCTTATTCAATTTGTAAATATGGTGTATCACATTGATTGATTTGCGTGTATTGAAGAATCCTTGCATCCCTAGGATAAATCCCACTTGATCATGGTGTATGATACTTTCAATGTGTTGTTAGATTCTGTTTGCTAGTATTTTGTTGAGGATTTTTGCATCTATATTCATCAGTGATATTGATCTGTAGTTTTCTTTTTTTGTAGTATCTTTGTCTGGTTTTGGTATCAGGTGATGGTGGCCTCATAGAATGAGTTTGGGAGTGTTTCTTCCTCTGCAATTTTTTGGAAGAGTTTGAGAAGGATGGGTGTTAGCTCTTCTCTAAATGTTTGATAGAATTCACCTGTGTAGCCATCTGGTCCTGGACTTTAGTTTGTTGGAAAATTTTTAATCACAGTTTCAATTTCACTGCGTGTGACTGGTCTGTTCATATTTTCTATTCCTTCCTCGTTCAGTCTTGGAAGGTTATACCTTTCTAAGAATTTGTCTAAGAATTTGTCCATTTCTTCCAGGTTTTCCATTTTATTGGCATAGAGTTGCTTGTAATAGTCTCTTAGGATGCTTTGTATTTCTGCGGTTTCTGTTGTAACTTCTCCTTTTTCATTTCTAATTGTATTGATTTGATTTATTGATTTGAGTCCTCTCCCTCTTTTTCTTGATGAGTCTGGCTAATGGTTTATCAATTTTGTTTATCTTCTCAAAGAACCAGCTTTTAGTTTTATTGATCTTTGCTATTGTTTTCTTTTTTTTAATTTCTTTTATTTCTGTTCTGATCTTTATGATTTCTTTCCTTCTGCTAACTTTGTGTTTTGTTTGTTCTTCTTCCTCTAGTTCCTTTACGACTAGCCTTCAAAGTCTGATTCTCTAGGAATTCCTCCTCCCGTTGCCAGACCCCCCAGGTTGGGAACCCTGACGTGGGGCTTAGAACCTTCACTCCAATGGGTGGACTTCTGTGTTATAAGTGGTCTCCAGTATGTGCGTCACCCACCCAGCACTTATGGGATTTGATTTTACTGTGATTGTGCCCCTCCTACCATCTCACTGTGGCTTCTCCTTTGTCTTTGGATGTGGGGTATCTTCTTTGGTGAGTTCCAGTGTCTTCCTGTCAATGATTGTCCAGCAGCTAGTTGTGATTCTGGTGTTCTCACAAGAGGTAGTGAGAGCACGTCCTTCTACTCCACCATCTTGGTTCAGGCGGCCTCTCTGGATGATTTTCTAAAGAAAACAGCAAGGCACTCTCCACCGATGCTTTGGACCCATCTTTTTCATGGCCACCAGCAGCTGCATTAGCAACTCCCCCTTTTTTATTTTTATATATGTGTATATTTTTTCTTTTCCTCTTTTTGTGAGAGTGTTTATGCATGCTTCTCTGTGTGATTTTTTTCTGTAGAGCTTTGCTTTTGCCATTTGTCCTAGGCTTCTGATTGTCCATTGTGGTTTTTTGTTTTTAGTATAGATTTAGAGCTTGTTATCATTGGTGGATTTGTTTTTTGGTTTGGTTGCTCTCTTCTTACTTTCTCTCTTTCTTGTTTTTATTACTTTTTAATTTTTTTATTTTTAATATTTTTTTTCTATTTTAATAACTTTATTTTATTTTCCTTCTTTTTTCTTCCCCCCCCCACCTTTTCTTCTCAGCCATGTGGCTGACAGGGTCTTGGTGATCTGGCCGGGTGTCAAACTTTAGCTTCTGAGGTGGGAGAGCTGAATTCAGGACATTGGTCCACCAGCGACCTCCTGGCACCACATAACATCAAATGTTGAAAGCTCTACCAGAGATCTCCATCTCAACGCTATGACCCAGCTCCACTCAGCGATCTGCAAGCTGCAGTGCTGGACACCCTATGCCAAACAACTAGCAACAGGAACATAAACCCACCCATTAGCAGAGAGGTTGCCTAAAATCATAATAATTTCACAGACGTCCCAAAGCACACCACAGACGGGGTCCTGCCCACCAGAAAGAAAAGATCCAGCCTCATACACAAGAACACAGGCACCACTCCCATCCATCAGGAAGCCTACACAACCCACTGAACCAACCTTAGCCACTGGGGGCAGACACCAAAAACAACGGGAACTACAAAATTGCAGCCTGAGAAACGGATACCCCAAACACAGTAAGTGAAGCAAAATGAGAAGACAGAGAAATACACAGCAGATGAAGGAGCGTGGTAAAAACCCACCAGACCAAATAAATGAAGAGGAAATAGGCAGTTTAGCAGTTTATCTGAAAAATAATTCAGAGTAAAGATAGTATGATGATCCAAAATCTTGGAAAAAGAATGGAGAATGGGCTTCCCTGGTGGCGCAGTGGTTGCGCGTCTGCCTGCCGATGCAGGGCACACGGGTTCGTGCCCTGGTCCGGGAAGATCCCACATGCTGCGGAGCGGCTGGCCCGTGAGCCATGGCCGCTGAGCCTGTGCGTCCGGAGCCTGTGCCCCGCAACGGGAGAAGCCACAACAGAGGGAGGCCTGCATACCACACACACACACACAAAAAAAAAAAAAAAAAAAAGAATGGAGAAAACACAAGAAACGTTTAACAAGGACCTAGAAGAACTAAGGAGCAAACAAACAATGATCAACACAATAAATGAAACTAAAAATTCTCTAAAATTGATAGCAGAATAATTGAGGCAGAAGAACGGATAAGTGACCTGGAAGATGAGATAGTGGAAATAACTACTGCAGAGCAGAATAAAGGAAAAATAATGAAAAGAATTGAGGACAATCTCAGAGACATCTGGGACAACATTAAACGCACCAACATTCGAATTATAGGGGTTCCAGAAGAAGAAGAGAAAAAAAAGGGACTGAGAAAATATTTCAAGAGATTATTGTTGAAAACTTCCCTAATATGGGAAATGAAATAGTCAATCAAGTTCCGGAAGCACAGAGAGTCCCATACAGGGTAAA
>NC_041232.1:42043148-42047496 GCF_002837175.3 Physeter macrocephalus
TGTGGCTTCTCCTTTGTCTTTGGATGTGGGGTATCTTCTTTGGTGAGTTCCAGTGTCTTCCTGTCAATGATTGTCCAGCAGCTAGTTGTGATTCTGGTGTTCTCACAAGAGGTAGTGAGAGCACGTCCTTCTACTCCACCATCTTGGTTCAGGCGGCCTCTCTGGATGATTTTCTAAAGAAAACAGCAAGGCACTCTCCACCGATGCTTTGGACCCATCTTTTTCATGGCCACCAGCAGCTGCATTAGCAACTCCCCCTTTTTTATTTTTATATATGTGTATATTTTTTCTTTTCCTCTTTTTGTGAGAGTGTTTATGCATGCTTCTCTGTGTGATTTTTTTCTGTAGAGCTTTGCTTTTGCCATTTGTCCTAGGCTTCTGATTGTCCATTGTGGTTTTTTGTTTTTAGTATAGATTTAGAGCTTGTTATCATTGGTGGATTTGTTTTTTGGTTTGGTTGCTCTCTTCTTACTTTCTCTCTTTCTTGTTTTTATTACTTTTTAATTTTTTTATTTTTAATATTTTTTTTCTATTTTAATAACTTTATTTTATTTTCCTTCTTTTTTCTTCCCCCCCCCACCTTTTCTTCTCAGCCATGTGGCTGACAGGGTCTTGGTGATCTGGCCGGGTGTCAAACTTTAGCTTCTGAGGTGGGAGAGCTGAATTCAGGACATTGGTCCACCAGCGACCTCCTGGCACCACATAACATCAAATGTTGAAAGCTCTACCAGAGATCTCCATCTCAACGCTATGACCCAGCTCCACTCAGCGATCTGCAAGCTGCAGTGCTGGACACCCTATGCCAAACAACTAGCAACAGGAACATAAACCCACCCATTAGCAGAGAGGTTGCCTAAAATCATAATAATTTCACAGACGTCCCAAAGCACACCACAGACGGGGTCCTGCCCACCAGAAAGAAAAGATCCAGCCTCATACACAAGAACACAGGCACCACTCCCATCCATCAGGAAGCCTACACAACCCACTGAACCAACCTTAGCCACTGGGGGCAGACACCAAAAACAACGGGAACTACAAAATTGCAGCCTGAGAAACGGATACCCCAAACACAGTAAGTGAAGCAAAATGAGAAGACAGAGAAATACACAGCAGATGAAGGAGCGTGGTAAAAACCCACCAGACCAAATAAATGAAGAGGAAATAGGCAGTTTAGCAGTTTATCTGAAAAATAATTCAGAGTAAAGATAGTATGATGATCCAAAATCTTGGAAAAAGAATGGAGAATGGGCTTCCCTGGTGGCGCAGTGGTTGCGCGTCTGCCTGCCGATGCAGGGCACACGGGTTCGTGCCCTGGTCCGGGAAGATCCCACATGCTGCGGAGCGGCTGGCCCGTGAGCCATGGCCGCTGAGCCTGTGCGTCCGGGGCCTGTGCCCCGCAACGGGAGAAGCCACAACAGAGGGAGGCCTGCATACCACACACACACACACAAAAAAAAAAAAAAAAAAAAAGAATGGAGAAAACACAAGAAACGTTTAACAAGGACCTAGAAGAACTAAGGAGCAAACAAACAATGATCAACACAATAAATGAAACTAAAAATTCTCTAAAATTGATAGCAGAATAATTGAGGCAGAAGAACGGATAAGTGACCTGGAAGATGAGATAGTGGAAATAACTACTGCAGAGCAGAATAAAGGAAAAATAATGAAAAGAATTGAGGACAATCTCAGAGACATCTGGGACAACATTAAACGCACCAACATTCGAATTATAGGGGTTCCAGAAGAAGAAGAGAAAAAAAAGGGACTGAGAAAATATTTCAAGAGATTATTGTTGAAAACTTCCCTAATATGGGAAATGAAATAGTCAATCAAGTTCCGGAAGCACAGAGAGTCCCATACAGGGTAAATCCAAGGAGAAACTCATTAAGACACATATTAATCAAATGATAAAAAATTAAATACAAAGAAAAAATATTAAAAGCAGCAAGGGAAAAGCAACACATAACATACAAGGGAATCCCCATAGGTTAACAGCTGACCTTTCAGCAGAAACTCTGCAAACCAGAAGGGAGTGACAGGACACATTTAAAGTGATGAAAGGGAGAAACCTAAAACCAAGATTACTCTACCCAGCAAGGATCTCACTCAGATTTGATGGAAAAATTAAAACCTTCACAGATAAGCAAAAGCTAAGAGAATTCAGCACCCCAAAAACAGCTCTACAACAAATGCTAAAGGAACTTCTCTAGGCAGGAAACACAAGAGAAGGAAAAGACAATAACAAACCCAAAAGAATTAAGAAAATGGTAATAGGAGCATACATATTGAAAACTACCTTAAATGTAAATGGATTAAATGCTCCAAACAAAAGATATAGACTGGCTGAATGGATGGAGTAGCAATTCTCATATCAGACAAAACAGACTTTAAAATAAAGACTATGCAAGAGACAAAGAAGGACACTACATAATGATCAAGGGATCAATCCAAGAAGAAGATATAACAGTTGTAAATATTTATGCACCCAACATAGGAGCACCTCAATACATAAGGCAACTGCTAACAGCCATAAAAGGGGAAGTTATCAGTAACACAATCATAGTAGGGGACTTTAACACCCCACTTTCACCTATGGACAGAGCATCCAAAATGAAAATAAATAAGGAAACACAAGCTTTAAATGATACATTAAACAAGTTGGACTTAATTGATATTTATAGGACATTCCATCCAAAAACAACAGAATACACTTTCTTCTCAAGTGCTCATGGAACATTCTCCAGGATAGATCATATCTTGGGTCACAAATCAAGCCTTGGTAAATCTAAGAAAATTGAAATCACACCAAGTATCTTTTCTGACCACAATGCTATGAGACTAGATATCAGTTACAGGGAAAAAACTGTACAAAATATAAACATATGGACGCTACAAAATACACTACTAAATAACCAAGAGATCTTGGAAGAATTCAAAGAGTAAATCAGAAAATACCTAGAAACAAATGACAATTAAAACACGACGACCCAATACCTATAGGATGCAGCAAAATCAGTTCTAAGGAGGAAGTTTAGAGCAATACAATCCTACATCAAGAAACAAGAAACATCTCAAATAAACAACCTAACCTTACACCTAAAGCAATTAGAGAAAGAAGAACAAACATCCCCCAAAGTTAGCAGAAGGAAAGAAATAATAAAGATCAGATCAGAAATAAATGAAAAAGAAATGAAGGAAATGATAGCAAAGATCAATAAAACTAAAAGCTGTTCTTTGAGAAGATAAACAAAATTGATAAACCATTAGTCAGACTCAACAAGAAAAAAAGAGAGAGGACTCAGATCAATAGAATTAGAAATGAAAGCGGAGAAATAACAACTGGCAGTGCAGAAATACAAAGGATCATGAGAGATTACTACAAACAACTATATGCCAATAAAATGACAAACTGGAAGAAATGGACAAATTCTTAGAAAAGCACAACCTTACAAGACTGACACAGCAAGAAATAGAAAATATGAACAGACTAATCACAATCACTGTAATTAAGACTCTGATTAAAAATCTTCCAACAAACAAAAGCTCAGGACCAGATGGCTTCACAGGCGAATTCTATCAAATATTTAGAGAAAAACTAACACCAATCTTTCTCAAATTCTTCCAAAATATTTAGAGAGAGGAACACTCCCATACTCATTCTATGAGGCCACCATCACCCTGATGACAAACCAAACAGCCACAAAAAAAGAAAACTACAGGCCAATATCACTGCTGAACATATATGTAAAAGTTCTGAACAAAATATTAGTAAACAGAATCCAACAGCACATTAAAAAGATCATACACCATGATCAAGTGGGGTTTATCCCAGGAATGCAAGGATTCTTCAATATATGCAAATCAATCAATGTGATAAACCATATTAAGAGACTGAAGGAGAAAAACAAAAATGATCATTTCAATAGATGCAGAAAAAGCTTTTGACAAAATTCAACACCCATTTATGATAAAAGCCCTCCAGAAAGTAGGCACAGAGGGAACTTACCTCAACATAATAAAGGCCATATATGACAAACCCACAGCCAACATCATTCTCAATGGTGAAAAACTGAAACCATTTCCACTAAGATCAGGAACAAGACAAGGTTGCCCACTCTCACCACTATTATTCAACATAGTTTTGGAAGTTTTAGCCACAGCAGTCAGAGAAGAAAAAGAAATTCAAGGAATCCAAATCAAAAAGAAGTAAAACTGTCACTGTTTGCAGATGACACGACACTATACATAGAGCATCCTAAAGATGCAACCAGAAAAGTACTAGAGCTAATCAATGAATTTGGTAAAGTTGCAGGATACAAAATTAATGCACAGAAATCTCTTG
>NC_041232.1:42048122-42091861 GCF_002837175.3 Physeter macrocephalus
TTCACAATTTGTATGGAAACACAAAAGACCCCAAAAAGCCAAAGCAATCTTGAGAAAGAAAAATGGAGCTGGAGGAATCAGCCTCCCTGACTTCAGACTATACTACAAGGCTACAGTAATCAAGACAGTATGGTACTGCCCCAAAACAGAAATATATATCAATGGAACAGGATAGAAAAACCCAGAGATAAACCCACTCACATATGATCACCTTATCTTTGATAATGTAGGCAAGAATTTACAATGGAGAAAAGACAGTCTCTTCCATAAGTGGTGCTGGGAAAACTGGACAGCTACATGTAAAAGAATGAAATTAGAACACTCCCTAACACCACACTGAAAAATAAACTCCAAATGCATTAAAGACCTCAGTGTTAGTCTAGACACTATAAAATTCTTAGAGGAAAACATAGGCAGAACACTCCATGACATAAATCACAGCAAGATCCTTTTTGACCCACCTGAACCCTCTTGCGCTGTTGGTGGGAATGTAAATTGATACAGCCACTATGGAGAACAGTATGGAGGTTCCTAAAAAACTACAAATAGAACTACCATACGACTCAGCAATCCCACTACTCAGCGTATACCTTGAGAAAACCATAATTCAAAGAGTCATGTACCACATTGTTCACTGCAGCTCTGTGTACAATAGCCTGGACATGGAAGCAACCTAAGTTTCCATCAACATATGAATGGGTAAAGAAGATGTGGCACATATATACAATGGACTGTTACTCAGCCATGAAAAGGAACTAAATTGAGTTATTTGTAGCGAGGTGGATAGACCTAGAGACTTTCATACAGAGTGAAGTGAGTCAGAAAGAGAAAAACAAATACCATATACTAACACATATATATCGAATCTAAAAAAAAAAAAAAGGTTCTGAAGAACTAGGGGCAGGACAGGAATAAAGACACAGATGTAGAGAATGGACTTGAGGACACGGGAAGGGGGAAGGGTAAGCTGGGACGCAGTGAGAGAGTGGCATGGACATATATACACTACCAAATGTAAAATAGATAACTAGTGGGAAGCAGCTGCATAGCCCAGGGAGATCAGCTGGGTGCTTTGTGGCCACCTCGAGGGGTTGGATAGGTGAGAGGGAGATGCAAGAGGGAGGAGATATGGGGATGTATGTATATGTATAGCTGATTCACTTTGTTATAAAGCAGAAACTAACACACCATTGTAAAGCAATTATACTCCAATAAAGATGTTAAAAAAAAATCACACACATTAAAAAAAAAACTCAAGGGAAAAAGTAATAATAACCTCAGTTAGTGTCACTTTATATATTATTGTGATGTCAATCTTCCTTTGAAATGGATACTTCCCACACCTCTCACCTGCTGTCCACCCTCTGATAAGAAGCTATTGCTCTGGTGTTAAATATTATGGTCTCCAGAGCCAGACACCACATTTTCATGCCATCTACACAGTTTACTGATATAATTTCTATGCCAGACTTTTTCTTACGACACTGATTCTTAAAATAATCCGTCTTTTGAAAAGCGATTGCTGGAAACTATTAAATATTTTTCATTTGTACCCATATGAAAAAAAAAGGGATACAAACATAATAACATAATGAAATGTCATCATGCTGTGTCTTAAGTATAATTCTTGATCTGATAAGAATGAACCTATCCATAGATCTCCGAGTCCATACAAATATAAATTAATCATGATTTTCTTAAGTCTGGATTTTCTGCAATTTGGATAACTTGATTTTCTTATTAACTGAATGTGCAGGGCCTTTATTTTTACATGATATTCTTATTTGTCCAATGATTACTTCAATCCTCATTGTTTTTCTTAAATTACCTTAAAAAGTGATTTTAAAATGGTGTTTAGAGTGGTACTTGTAATGGTGATGTGAGGAACGGGGGCTGAGGTTCTATTGTTCTGGGAGAATTGCCTCCATGGTGAAAAGAGGAAGGTTGGGAGGAAAACATTATATACAGATATCTCAGTAACAGAATCAGTTCCAGATGGTCCTAGGCTTGTGTACCATGTTGGGAGGCAGCCTCTTTAATGTTCTCTACCATTAGAAATTTCAAGGATGCCTTTGGATATTGGAAGACAGAGCATTTTCAGCACTGAGACTGAACTAAAATAAGACAAACACTGTAGGCAAGTCTGATTTATGTCACTGCTCCTTTTTCAAGGATCTCTTCCACCTCCTTTTCTTCTTTATTTCACAGGTCACTGTCCTGACCACTTCCATTGTCCTGCTAGCCATTCTGTCTATGACCCTGATAAATCTAGTAATTACTACAGTTCGTGAACATTTTCTTTGAGCTAGGTTCTCTGCTAAGCCCTTTATGGGCTTCATTTTATTTAATCCTCACAACAATCCAAAGAGCTTGATATTATTATCCCTGAGGAAATTGGAGTTCAAGAGGCCGAAGAGTTTGTTCAAAATCCATAGTCTTCAGATGGCACAGCTGGTATTCAAATCCATTTAGTTTGACCCAAAGCCTGGGCTACATTTAAAACTCAACTAGGGTTTAAGCGTCATGGATAAACATGCCTAGAAGTCAAGACATAACATAGTTGTAAGCAAAATAAAAATAGACTAAGACAAATTACAGTTTGTGATTTTTTCCTTAGAGACATATTCTACTGAATAGGGATCATCTCAGGAAAAACTGAAGCTAGCAAGGTTTATCTTCAGCTTTTGTACCAATTTTCATTGTCTAATCTTCTTACACTCCTGTGACAGCTAGTGACCTTATGCTGCCCATATGTTTCTCCCGTCATAATGAGTAGTGTTGAATAAACTCATTTTGGCTGAATTATAAGTGATGTAAGGTTTTATCCCTTTTGGAGAAATTTGCATTTTTTAAGAGGGGATATTAAAAAATCATAGGGGTTAACTTAAATGAGTTATTTATTTATTTTTTTTTTCGGTACGCGGGCCTCTCACTGTTGTGGCCTCTCCCGTTGCGGAGCACAGGCTCCGGACGCGCAGGCTCAGCGGCCACGGCTCACGGGCCCAGCCGCTCCGCGGCATGTGGGATCCTCCCGGACCGGGGCACAAACCCGTATCCCCGGCATCGGCAGGCGGATTCTCAACCACTGCACCACCAGGGAAGCCCAAATGAGTTAATCTTAAAGAGTGGAACTTTTAGACTGTGACTGATGGGTGAAAAATGCATTTTAGGTCTTGGGCCACTTTCCTGTGGCTTTTCAAGACACACCCTCTATGTGATCAGGCACTGCACTGATGTGACAGCCAGGGCAGTGACTGAGGCTGGGTATTCACTTTCTTGTTTCTCACTTATGGAAAACATACTTTCTGGTCAATTATTATTATTATTATTTGTTTTTGGCCATCATTGTTATGATCTAATATGTGTTTTCAAGTTTCATATAAGATATAGAAATACTCGTTGGGTAGTACTTAAATTGAATGGGAAAGTACTTAATTCCTTGTTTTTTAGGAAATAACAATCTAATGAAGATATGTTAAAAACAAGTGTTCAAATGCACATTTGACAGTTTAATTTATTTAGAATTTATTGCCTACAGTGTCTTGAGATTTATAGATAGAAACTCTCTATGCAAAACCAAAACTAAAATCTATCTATCTAATCTAATATATATTTTATTTGTATATCTATGTATTTTGTATATCTATAAAACTAAAATATAATTCTATTTGTATGTTTGTATATAACTCCATTGGATCCAAAGGTTATGTTAGAATTTTTGATGCCTCAAGAAATTATTGAGAGCAAGAAATTATTCATGTGAAACCCATATATGTTAGAACTAGGTTAACAATAAAATGAGTGATACAAACTAGATCTTCCCCGTATAGGATGCTTTTCCAGGTGAAAAGAATAATGTAGCTTCAACTTTGTCACGGTAATAATCTGATTGAATCTATACATAGAAATAGGAATAAAAGGAAATCACCAACTTATTTTTAAAGAAACATCTATACATTATGTGTCAATCAGAGGACATGAATTTTCATTTGATTAAAGGAAGAACTTTCAGTCCCTCAGAATAAGCCTGGAAGAAAAACCAATGCTACTTCAAAAAATCAACAAAAACCATAAACTGCCTCAATGGCTGTGTTTCTGATTAGATAAGTACATATCACATGTCACACATAAAGCAGTGGAAATGCAGAAGTCCAGTACGTGTGAGTTATCATCTCACTCAACAAGCACATATCAGATCAAGTGATCGGTTCCACGTCAGTCATTGTATGTAATAGCATCATCAGTAATAGACGTCACACGATCAATGAATCTGAGTCTGCAAAGAAAAATCACAGTTTGCTTTTAAGACTTATGTGAAATGAAAAAAAAAATACTTTTGGGTAGAAACTGTTAAGCCCCCCTGGCAGTGAATCCGATTCCTGCCTTGGTGAAAAGATAATTGGTTCAGGAAAAATGTGATTAGATTGTGTCCCTCTAGAAATCACACAGGATTGAACTTTTTCAATTCAGTCTTTATAGTAGACATGTACAAGTCTCAGAGACCCTGCGGCCATACACAGGCAATTGTTCTATTCACAGGCATGGCCAGGACAGAAGCTGTGGACAGAGCTGAAGCTTGTCAGACTCATTGCCATGTGAGTGGCTTCTGCAATTAGTAGGTAGCAGGTTGGTCAGGAGAAATGGCAGAAGGAAAGGCTGGATGGTAATGGTTGCCCAGGGGGTAATACGGATCACAAGAAGCTGGGTAGGTAGGGAAGAATGCTTATGGGATTTCAGCCTCAGCAGGACAATCCATGGTTGGCAGGCTGAATACAAAAACAAGTGAGCAGAAACCCCATGACAAGATTAGCCTCTGTGGCTTGGGGCAGACATAATGGACTCACACCCATAAGTTGAGCTGGGTCAGAAATATTTTTCCAGAGCTCAAAGTTTCTTAATTTCCAAACTTGGGAGACAAGAAGTCGTCAGGATTTTTTCTGTTCTTTA
Source organism: Physeter macrocephalus (assembly GCF_002837175.3). Classification (NCBI taxonomy): domain Eukaryota; kingdom Metazoa; phylum Chordata; class Mammalia; order Artiodactyla; family Physeteridae; genus Physeter; species Physeter macrocephalus. Next base: position 42,053,070 of record NC_041232.1, read on the forward strand.
AGGAGCACAACCCTGGGATATGTGGGAATTTCAGTTTTATGTCAAACTATCTATTTGTTGCATTTACACCATTATGGTCAATTGCATATGTTATCTGATATTGGACTTTGTTTTGTCTTTTCTAGTTGTGCAGCTATCTGCAATGGAAAAAGTGTGGTACCTGCTGGATCTAAAGTTGGTATGATGCTGTCCTCATTAGTTCAAAGAGTATGGTGCCATGGCACGTTTAATCACCACAAGTTTTGTCACGTTGTAGATTCTTTCTATGATATCTCTAGAAGGACTGCTTCCATTCTTTCCCCCTCTGTCTCTCTTAGCCTACATTGCAGAGGACATTTCTTTTTTCCCACGTAATATTACTCAACCCCAACAGGATGAGGCACAGGGCCACTGCCTATGCCTTCTCTTCTCCCTGGGAACTGAGCCATGTGTATCCACAGCTGCCTTTCTCTTACAGAGGTCTTATGTCTAATTTTAAGTGGGTCCCATATTAGCTACTTAGGAAAAGAGTGGCAATGAACTACCAGCATCTAAACCTGAGATAAAATTAGTTGTGATTTTCTTGTTAAAAAAAATTGAATTTTTAGAATGGAAGAGAAAGCAAGGTTACTCTTTTCTGATAACATCCACTTAATATCCTTACTGTTGGGCTAGTAAGGTCAGGCCCAGGTCACTTTCAGATAATATATGGTCTCCAAGTCCTTTTAACCCTGATCAATAATTATCATGTCCAGTACAATACAGTCAGTATTCTGAATTTCTGTCAGAATTTTCCCCTTCACTGACTTGGGCCAGCTACCAGCAGCAGGAATTCACAGTGGGAAAAAGGGTGTGCTTTATACCCTGCCATGGAATTCTGTCTTGCAAACTAGGTTTCCAATACCTATAGGAGGAAACCTGAGGAAAGAAGGAAAGGTTAAGGGGCTGTAAAGTTCCAACATAGATGCCATCAATTACTCTGGCCACAGAGGAGATTTGATGTTCTTACTCACGGGCACTTCTGTGGTCAAAGGTGGTCATGGGAAGCTAGTTTATGATCGTTTGAAGCAGAGACCCTCACACCAGGGCCTCCTCATCAGCTACCACCTCTCTTGATCCAGAGTTCAAATAATTTCCAATGTTCCAAGCTGATGTAGAGTCAGCTATTACAGAAAAGCTGTTCTAGGGAATCTGTCAATTAGTGGATCATTTAAAAGAAGATTATTCTAGAGCTCTTGTCAATCAGCATCCAAATTATATTTTCTCCAGGTTAGATCAGATCTAAAGATTGCAAATATCTTTAGATAGCGAAAAACAGTCCTGAACTCTCTTAAGAGATGTCATCTTTTTCCCTTTTGCTGATGAGGAAGTTTTAAAAAATAAGTGCCTCCTTGCTGTTAGATGCTGTTACTCCTTTTGCATGTCTCCCTATGCCTGTATACCTAGATCCAAGCAAATAAAAATAGATATGTAATGCACATTAGCTACACATTCACGTCTGTAGCTGGTTCTGAGTTCATTTCACTGACTGAGTGCAATGATTTATCTTCTACACATATATTGCTCTTCTAAAGGTGAAATAGCAACTGCCCCAATTCTTTGTCCTTATATATTTAGAATGTATATCTATTTTCTCCTCTAGTCCCTTTTGCAATTATGGAACAGTACCAATGCGGAAGGAACAGAGATTACTCAGCCACCAAGCCATCCATGCCCAGAGGAAAAGCTGTTCCTTTCTGTATCCCATGGCTTAAAGCCCTATACAATCTTGTTCTACAATCCCCCTCACTCACTGGCTATGGTGACTCTGTCCCTGTAGACTTAGAACTAGAAGAGGACAGAAGGCATGTGAACAGTTGTCCAGCAAGCTCTGAAATTACAGAGGGAGGTCCAAAGACCTGACCATGCTCTATTCCTTCAGCATGGATCACCAAGCAGATAAGCCACTTCATTACTGAAGGAAGGGAGTGAGGGGGTGGAGAGAAACTGGGAATGCTCTCTAGCAAGTTTCCTTTCTGGAGATTGCAACGGAAATGCATTCCTCTCTATGGAAATATGATGAGTGTGAACGAGTTACAATACTCAGAGTCATAAAATTTGAACATGAATCCAGCTCTGCTACTTATTAGCAGTTTTGCCATGTGCAAATTATTTACACCTTAGGCCTTGGTTTTCACATATGAAAAATGAGAATAATTTCCTCATCATAGAGTTTTTCCAAGAATAATAATGAGAAGCATTGGTGGAATGAAGGCACCCAACAAATGACAGTAAATATTACATTCACTAACAGTAAAAACAATCTCTCTGAGCCTAAGTTTTTTATCAGTAAAATAAGCATAAAGTATATATTTCATAGGTTTCTTGGAAAATGATGTGACAGCATGCATAATCTGAAAGTGCCCTGATACTCAACAAATCTTTAAAGACATCCTTGTCTTTTGCCAAAGAATAGACAAAGTCTGTATTAGAGAAACCGACAGTTTTTCCTTCCTACGAGTCTCCTTTCCTCCTCACACAGAACATTTTACATCTGACACTTCTGGTCACCAAATGTGTGGGTTTCTTTCCCCACACCAAGAAATTCTCCACAACACCAGCTGGGTGTCCTACAGTTTAAATTCTGACACTATCCACCTGGAGATAGCACCAGATCCACAGGGTAAGGGCTCAGTCCCTTAAGACTGCTCTCCCCCACTTCAGATGCCAATCTCAAGAGTAGGTCCCTAGGTTACCCACAACTTCTGTTCGACTTGGCTACAAATTGGAGGTCCCCAGGACCACCTACTCAGTTTGATTAATTTTCTAGAATGGATCACAGAACTCAGGAAAACAGTTATGTTTATCAGTTTATTAAAAGATATGGTAAAAGATACAGTTGAGCAGCTAGCTGAAGCGATGCATCGGCTGAGGTCTGCGAGGGTCCTAAACAAAAGAGTTTCTGTCCATGTGGAGATGGGATGTGTCATCCTCCCAGAACATGGACATGTTTGCCAACCTGGAAACTCCCGAACCCCTTACTTTTGAATTTTTATGGAGGCTTCATAATGTAGGCATGATTGATCATTAACTCCATTTTCAACCCCCCTTTTTCTTCCTCAAGAGAATGGGGGTGGAGCTGAACATTCCAACCTTCTACTTATGGTTTGGTCTTTCCAGTGACCAGCCTCCTATCCGGGAGCCACCCAGGATCCCACCCAGAGTTGCCTCAATGAGACAAAAGATGCTCCTATTACCTAGGAAATTACAAGATTTTTCAGGATGCCTGTCTTATTAGAACAAAAGATGCTCTTATCACTTAGGGATTTACAAGGGATTCAGGAGCTTTGTGCCAGGATCCAGGGGCAGAAACCAATATGTATTTTCTATTATCCCACATAAGCCAAATTTGTTTCTGATGCTTCCAGCCTCCCTCTCTGTGCTCTGTCCCTTCCTTTCTTTAGCCCCCAATGTGATATTCACTGTCTTGCCCCCATTTTCTCCAGCTCAGAGATGTGTGACCCTTGTGCCTTCCCCTCTTCCCCTCTCCCATAGCAATACCTGATATAAGGGAGAAGTTCTGTTGGATGGTATAGAATAGGTATCACACACACATGTACACATTACACATATAGGTAAAATGACCATAAAGTGAATTTAAGTGCAGGCTTGTTTTCCATTAGAATTCTTCAATTGTCAACTCTAAGTTTCTGTTTCTTCTATGAAAAATTTCTGCGATCAGAAAATATGTAGAAGAGATTTGGGGAATTCCCAAAAGGTCATTTTTAGTTCCTTTGAACCATACAGCATGAGCCAGCATTTATGTCACTGAAACATAAAGTCAGCCCTCCTGGCACCCGGGCTATTGAAGATGATCTCTCCAGGGTTATTATTTATGTTCACTGACAGGCTACTGGCACAGGGCCCTAAAGTCATTTTCAGTCTTGGCCAGAGAAGAAAAATTCCTGGGGTGAGGCCTGAGGAACTATGAATTAGGGCCACTGGACTCCCTCCCTTTTTATGAAAGCAATAGTGAAGTTGACAGCTGCAAAAAGGTACACGTGGACAGCTGGAAGTAGAAGCAGAGCCATTCGATTTGAAATCTTTTGTGCAAGGTTACTTGTCTCATGTCTTCCTAAATCTCATTTGGCTATGTTTCAGCAAATGTGAAGACTAAAATCCAAGCAAGCATACTAGCATCTCTGTTCGTCATCAAAATTTGGAGCTATATCTTGAAGCAGAGAGAGTATTTTTGAACATACTTGAAATGTTGTCACAGCGCATTCGGGGTAAAGCATCCAAATGTATTATTTCAGCACTTGTTGTGTCTACTTTTAGTGAGATGAGGAGAAGCTGAATTCAGACGTGTGTAAACTGTCTTCTATTGTACAAATTCTTGGCTTCAGACATTTCTTTTTTAATGTGAAGTTTTGTTTTAGCAGCTTGAAAATCACTTCCTAATGGAATGTCACTTCCTACAGGCCAGGGCACCAGATTTGCAGTTGTAAATGCCGACATCATTGTCAAGAAATAAAGTTAACAGGCAACGTAATTGAAATCAAGGACATTGGCAATTCTAAAATAGAAATAGTACTGTTAACTAACAGCTATTGAATATTTGCTCTGTGCCCAGGAATGTTTCAAGTACTTGACCATGAATTAACTCATTTTAACCTTAAAACAAATGGATGAAGATTATTCTCATAGTTGGATGTGTCTTAATCCATGGGAGTTATCCTTGGGCTTGGATGGCTTTCTGAATTCAGTGTGAGAGAACACTCTTAGAGGATTTCAGAGATGGACAGAAGGTAAGCTTACACACCCATCTGCACTTGCCAATCTGCAGGATTTGTTCCTACTCCTTTCCTGAATAAAGAGAAAAACCCAGGAGAACCCGAGGATGTGCCTAAGGATCATTAATCCGAGTGGATAGAGAGGATCCACAATGAGGGCTATCATGTCCCTTTTCTTATATCCCCTGCTCACCTTTTAGTGCCATAAGGATCCTTTCATTTCTTGTAGGTCTTGACTTTTGCTGAGTTTGAATTCACTGCTGGAGATAATTAGCTCTTGAGGTTTTCTTCATTCTGTCTTCCCTCTCAGACTTTCTTCCAAGTGGAAAAATAAAATGAGGTGATAAGAAGTGACTTCTGCTCTTGAAGAGATTCCTGTGTTTTCCCTTAGACTAAATCCTGTACTTTTAGTCTGCTTGTCACCAAATTGGGTGGGAGAATTGTAAAAATTTTTTGTATATTGTTCATGTATCAAACCCAGCTTCTGGGGCAGAATGCTGTGAGGAAATATTCCTAATATCTCAAATTCTTTGTTTTTAATTTGATTACTTTCCAAGGCTACCACTTCCCAAAGCTCATGGTAGAAATTGTGCCTTTGTCTCTGTCAGGTGGGAGCTCAAAGAGACCAGAGACCATCAAAGGCTCTGAAGCCCAGGAGTGAGCTTACCTGCCTGACTTTACCAGCCTGTTCCAAGAACTCTCATTCTCATAACAAGCAATGGAGGATATGTGATGACTGATGGTATGTTTGTGATGGCATTAAATTTATTTCTGTTGTTTTTAGTCGTCTTGGGAGCTTCTGTGATTCAGTATAGTTCTCTACTTCAGTAAAGTTCTGAAACTTTAATATGTAATAGCTAATCACTCTTGACATGGTCAAATGAAATTCTTAATTCTCATTCTACTTCCCCCTTTCCACACACACATAAGACCTGCTGCTCCTTTTCCTCTCCATCTCAGTAAATGGCTTAGAATAACATCCCACGTTATCTGTAAGACCTTCATGGTCTGATCCCTGTCTACCTCTCTGCCTGGGGCTCTTTTTGGTCCTTTACCAATTATTCTCCTGTCACTCTTGTCTTCTGCCTCTTGAGTATTTCAAGCTTGCTCTCTCTTTTTTTAATGGTGTTTTCATTTGCTGTTTTTCTGTCTCCTGTGCTTGGCAATCACCTTTTTCCAGAATTGGCTATTTCTTTTCAGCTAAAATATCATCAATAGAGCAAGGCTCTCCATGACCAAAAGTAGTCCTACTCCTAATCCTTCCATTCAGCCGTTCTTATAGTACTATTGTTCTCTGAAATTGTCATGTTCATTTTTCATTTACATGGTTATTATTCACCTTTCACCCACACTAACATATATGCTCCTTTGAGCAGGGATTATATCTATTTTGTTAAAGATGTATGTATTCTACATTATAAGGGTTCAGTAAATATTTGAAGACTATATAAGTAATTTCTATGCCATAAATATTTTGAATATATATCACTGAAATGTTGTCATGGGTGTGTCGTGCTTTTAAAACATAACCTCCAAATTCACTAATACTCCTCCTTTCAAGAGATAGGAGCATGAATGTCCCTGCTCTTAAGTCTGGACTATGTTACTGCACAGAGCTTAGGAGACTAACTCTTTCCATTTCCTACATCTTGGAACTTTTGGAACCCACCTACTACAGTATGAGAAAATCATAAGGGTTCCATGGTAAAGATTGTGTAGGATTTTTGGCCATAGCCCAAGCTGAGGTTCTAGTCAACAGCCAAACATCAACTTCCAAACATGTGAGTGAGTGAGTTTTTATTTCAGAGGTCAGCACTTTTTTTTTTTTTCTGTAAGGGGCCAGCTAATAAATATTTACATGGTGGCCATATAGTGTCTGCCATAGATACTCAGCTGTCCTGTTACAAGTAAAATTTTTTTGGCAAAAGTAGCCAAAAACAGTACATAAACAAAGAGCAAGGTGTGTTCCAATAAAACTTTACAAAAATAGGTGGTGGGTCAGAATTGGGCCATGGGCTGTAGTTTGCCAGCTTGTACATTAGATGACGCTAGCTCCATCCTTCAGTTGCGTCTAGTCTTTGAGCTACTCCAGTTAATGACACATGAAGTGGAGATAAACTTTCCTACTAAACCTTGCGCAAATCGCAGCTTTGTGAACATAAGGCTTTTCGTCATTTTAAGCCCTTAAGTTCCGAGTGGTTTGTTATGTATCAGTAGGTGACTGAACGGGGTCAAAGCCAGTCTTCTTAAAGTCTGGCAACATTCAGTTTTATATTACATGGTGGATGAGAGATAACTACCCTATCTTTGAAATATTTCCATACATATATGTTCTAAGGTCCAGTCACTTTCATGTGGTGGATTTAAAAGTGGCACCTGAGCACCTTATAAATCACAACATTTCAATTTAATGATGCTTTACCAATATTTTTCACACATATGATACTTATGGAATATGACTATATGTGTACAAAGTACGGATGACAATGCACATCTTCAACTTTTGGCTTCAAAATACATTCAAAGTAGAGTAATTGTAGAGAAATATCAATGAGTTGATTTTGGCTGTGATAAAGTTTCATGTGATTTTTCTTCCAGAAAGATAGTTGCATAAATATCTAGATTTATGGGGAAATAAAAACAATATACTCACCTATTGTCCAAAATAGAAAAATTTAAATAGTACTCTAGGAGTTTCACAACTTTTCCATGAAATGCACACCTCTTTGGTGAGTTTATGAAGAGACTAACACATTTCCATCCTAGTGCGTACGTAAATAAAAAAAACTACAACGATCTTGAGAGAGAGTTTTTGTCAGAAAGATTTTTCAGATTGTTAATTTTAACGTTCCTCTATTATAAGACTATCAATGTGGACATTTAAATTTGTTCAATAAATTAGAGGCTTTATATTAAGAAAATCATGCTCTTAAAACTCATTTATACACATGGCACAGAATTTTGAGATTTCAGTGTAATGCACACATCATATGAGCTCCCGCTGCATTTAACGTGGATTTCACAGATTACTGGTCAGTTTTCAATCTTTGTTTGAACACACTCACAATGGTTTGCCTTATAATGTTATTCCATAACTCAGAAGTGTTTCCTTTCACCATTTATATAATTGATGTGCTAAATGCATTGGTGTAAATGTTCTAACACTCTTCTTTCTCCAAATAGTGACCAATATTAACAGAAGTAATATCTAACCCTCAGATGTTCTGTCTAGAGAGATTAATGGCAAGTGCTTTCCTTTATAAACTTTGGGGAAACAAAGAAGCAAAAAAAATGCTCAAACAGACACACTGTTAGAAATGACAAGAATCTTGAGCTTTTGTAACTAAAGTAGGAGGGTTGAGAGTGGAGTAAAAATAAAAGTGGTGTTATTTTCAAATATATAGATATGATTTTCTGGAGATTAGTAGGAAATAATGTATTTAATACCAAATATTAAACATTTAATACTACAGATGCCTTTTAAATTCCTGACACCACACAAAAAAATGTGTCGTCCCACCTTAAGACGGTGCATGTTTCTCAAATTTCTTTAAAGGAAAATTCAAGCAACTTGGGAAATCGTGTCAGGATAACTAGATATTTTCTTTTTAGTCTGGGTCAAATATGCATTAAATGGACAATTCAAGCAAAACCATTTGAGATCTCACCTCCTTTAGTCTTCTTCAAGTGTCACCTTCACGGCTGTCTGTTTTGATGCTTAAGGTTTTTGTGTTTAAGAGCGAAGGTGCTAACAGAATATAGGATTTTCTGGAATGCTTTTTTTCCCCATCCTGCTGATGCTTTTGTTTCAGGGGAGTTGACAGCTGCCTTTTAGCTCTGTGATGGCTCAGGAAAACCTGCTGCTCTGTGTGCATGTTAATTTTCTCCCTTTTAGAAAAAGCTTGCTAATCTCAGGTGGTATTGCAAATTTTAAATTGAAGTAAAGAGAAAAATCACTAAGTTGAAAAAACAAAAAAGTTCCATGCAGCTTCTGATGAGTGGGAACACACCTGGCACACAACAGAACATGACCTTCTTCGGCTCATTGTTTTCCGAGGATGTGTGAAAGAATCGTCACTGTTTAGTATGCATCAGGTTTGGAGCATCAGCAAGTACAGGTTTAATTACTGATCAATTTGTCACTTGACCTGTGGATTATTTAGGGGTAGACTAGTTCCATTTTTTTTCTTTTCCCCATAGAAAAGACTCTTCCAAAAGACAGCTTCAGAATAATGAGACCTGGCCTGTCATCATTTGCTTATGTCTCATTTGATTTTTCACCTTCCTTTAACAAGCATGCTGACAGTAGTTTATGAACCATTCAAGGTCATGCCTGGGTTTTCAATGCTATTTTCACAATGATCATGCCAACGAGTTTGACACAGGTGTGTATATGAGTGCATGTTAAATACGGAAGTCAACAGTAAAAAATGCATCATTTGGGGCCACTTGGGAGATTTAGAGCTGAAGAAATTCTTCCTAACAAACATCTGGAAAGGTGTGACACAAGAGTATATCTGGTCAGAGAGAGAAAAACAAATACCGTATGCTAACACATATATATGGAATCTAAAAAAAAAAAAAAAAAAAAAAAGTGGTTCTGATGAGCCTAGGGTCAGGACAGGAATAGAGATGCAGACTTAGAGAATGGACTTGACACAGGGAGGGAGAAGGGTAAGCTGGGAGGAAGTGATAGAGTAGTATTGACATATATACACTACCAAATGTAAAATAGCTAGCTAGTGGGAAGCAGCCGCATAGCACAGGGAGATCAGCTCGGTGCTTTGTGACCACCTAGGGGGTTGGGATAGGGAGGGTGGGAGGGAGATGCAAGAGGTAGGAGATACAGGGGTATATGTATATATATATATATATATATATATATATATATATATATATATATAGCTGATTCACTTTGTTATAAAGCAGAAATGAACACACCATTGTAAAGCAATTATACTCCGATAAAGATGTTAAAAAAAAAAAGAGTTTATCTGGAAGTGGATTGTTAGCTGGTGTGGGAACAAATATGGCAGGACAAACTAACAACACCGAGATCAGCCTCTGGCACAAGCCAAAGACAATCCCAACTGTGTGTTCCATTTCCCACCTGGTAAGGATAACTCCACCTAGGTCCTGGGAAGCACTAGAACTTGCAACAAAAAGTAACTGCAAAAATTAAATAGGAAAAAAGATCAAACATATCAGCCAGGTTTGTTGTCATCGTGTTTCTTGCTACTTTGTCGTCCTTTCACTTAGGGGAGATTTTCAACAGAAATATTTTTCCTTTCAGAAAAATTCAAATAACTAAGTAAATAGACTATTGGAAGTTGAATCATATTTCATTTTTAGGAAAATTACTGGTTTGCAGAAGGATGGCTTTGTGAAGGCTAATAACTTTTTTCTTTTTAAAATAATATATATTTTTTTCTCCAAAATAGACACTGTAACTAGAGTAAGGAATTAAAGTTCTGCTGCCTTGAGAAAAGTTAATAGTCTGGATGATAAATCAGTATCTTGGGATGCAATGACACAGAGGAAGAAAACATAAAAACTACGGAGATTTTAGTGGCCTTCTAACATTGTTTATGGCCCTCTTCCCTAAACAAAGGACAATTACACACCAATTTTCTCCCTGTTGTTAAAATCTCTTCTTATTGTCTCAGTGCTTCAATATGTCCCAAGTTTTCAGCTAGGTCCTTCCAGCTGGATCTATTGCTTCTTTTCATCCACAGTATAAAACCATTCATCTATCAATCCATCCATCCTTCAATTCAGCAAACTGTATGTACATATAAGAAACACATTTAAAAGTGCATAAAACACAGTCCCTGTAATGAAAGACTTGATAATAAAGTTGAGAACAGTAACATGTATACAAGTAAATTATACGTAAAAATAATATCACAATTGACACTGGAGCAAAAGGTATTTAGGAGTATAAAAAAAGTAAGAATTTTACCTGAAAATTTTTATTAGGTTTCACCTAGATGGTAATAGTTAACATTTAACAGCCATTAAAACCTTAAAGGTAGCTATTTATTAAATGTGTACTCTGTATCAGATACAGTTCTAAGTAGATTATATAGACAGGCAAATTAGATTTTACAATAACTTATAATTTACTACCCTAATATTACTGAGGTAAAGAGACAAAGGTATAGAGAAGTTAAATAACTCCCTCAAAATTGCACTGCTTATAAATAGTAGATGTAGAATTCAAACCTATCAGTTTAATTCCAGTGTCTGAACCCTAATTCAATATGCTATATTGTCAGGTAGAAAGAGGTGGACTTCCTGTTCTGGGGGTATAGCAAAATAGCTACCTTGAAAGTCCTTCCCAATTTCAACAATTAAAATGTAAGATCAGGGACTTCCCTGGTAGCGCAGTGGTTAAGAATCCTCCTGCCATTGCAGGGGACATGGGTTCGAGCCCTGTCCGGGAAGGTCCCGCATGCCGTGGAGAAAATAAGCCTGTGCTCCACAGCCACTGAGCCTGAGCTCTAGAGCCTGCGAGCCACAACTACTGAAGCCTGCAGGCCTAGAGCCCGTGCTTCACAGCAAGAGAAGCCACCGCAAGGAGAAGCCCGAGCACCGAAACAAAGAGTAGCCCCTGCTTGCCGCAACTAGAGAAAGCCTGCACCCAGCAATGAAGACCCAATGCAGCCAAAAATAAAAATTAATTAATTAATTAATTTAAAAAATGCAAGATCAAATATAACAGAACATCTTTTAAAATGCATTGCTGAGTGGGCATGAAAGGAAGGGCTCTGCAGAGACCAAAAGTTCAGAGAAAGTTTTCACCCTGGAGATTATATTAGAGAATCCATAAAAAGGCACCAACTCAGAAAATGGAGTAAGGTAATCAGTAGGTGACCAGTAACATATAAGAAAAATAATATTAGGGTCTGGTTCTTGTCCTGACATAACAATGGGAATCACTTCCTGTGAAGCTAAGAACAGATATGCTTTCAAGTTTGCTCTTATTCATTCAGGTAGCTCACTGACCCAACTTTAGCCACTCTTCTTTTGAGGTACCTGACATCACTACCCTAAGTCAATTCCTTCTTGCCCCACTGCTTGTATAACCATTTTGTAGTGGCTTGCCACAAAGCTGGTCCCCTATGATTCTTCCTTCTGGTCTTCACATTCTTGCAGCGTCCCCTCCTACAATTTACCGAAGTTCACTTATGTGACCAATAGTATATGGAAGAAGTGATGAATGTCCCTTCTAGATTAGGTTATAAAGGTCACCAGGTCACCGCTTCCACCTTGGAGTCTCTCTATCTCTCTGCATGTCTTAAGGACATTCAGGCAGCCCTATGAGAGGGCAACATGGAGAGGAACTAAGATTTCCAGTTAGTGAAGAATTAAGGAGTCCATCCAACAGCCATGTGAATCTGCCTTCTTAAGAGCGGATTCTCAAGACTTCAGAAGATGCAGTCTCAGACAACATCTCGACTGCAACTCATAAGGGACTCTGAGTCAGAACCACCTAACTAAACTGCACCCAAATTTGTAATCTATAGAAATATGAGAGAATCAATGTTTGTTGTTTCAAGCCATTAGGTTGGGTAGTTTGTAATACAGCAATAGATAACTAAAACATAGCTTATGTCTTAGGCCCAGTACATCATATAACAACATAGTTCCCTTATTAAATAAAGTAGAGAGCATAGATGTGTTTTATTACTCATTCTGTCTTCATTTTCTTGTTTTCTTTCCTCACAACTTGGAAAAACACATCAGCACATCAGATCTTCCATTCAGAGTTTCTTTAATACCTGTTCCCATCCCTAAGGCTCTGAAACTGATCTGATTATACTGCAACATAGTATTGATCTATTAATCCAGATCCCATACTAAAACAGGCATGAGAATGTACTATTTGATATCTAAGGGGAATAATCCTCAAACATTCTCAGTATTTGGAAATTAAGGTCACTTCCCCAAAGGGTGGAATGGAAAGATGCCATACTTGTTAATGCCTAACCTTGGACATGGCACACATGTTCTATTGGCCTAAACAAGTCACATGGTCAAACTCATCATCAGTGGGAGGAGGGGAGTGAAGAGTTGATCAATAATGATGTGATCAATCACAATAATTAAATTCACTTTCCAAGATCATAGTTGAAAGAACATAAAAAAACTCTAAACATATAGTAGTTCTTTCTCATCACCTTTCTCACCATGTTCTCTTTCTCTATTCTTCTTTATCCCTTAGATTAATGCTTTTAATAACTGCCTTAAGCTATGCTCATCAGTTCTCCTGCATAATCTGTTTGTTATTGAATTATATTTCTTCTCTTCTCTGACTTAAGTAGCTTATTATAACTAGTTATTTCAAATCATAAAATACATAAAATATTTTGTTTTTATATCGTATTAACTTTTAACAGATATATATTAACTTTTGTCTTTTCTCATTTTCTTGCAGTCATTCCCTTTCTCCATAACTGAAAATAAAAAGCAAGTTACCATCTTCAATTTAGGTCTCCAAATCTTGATTAATATTGCAAGCAATTATTGGGACAGTCATCTAAGTCATATACTAATGCAAACATGACCTCTTTTTTTGTTTTATAATCAGAATAACCTATAAATAAGTTCTGTTCTCTATATGGAAATTAAATTTACCTTCCTAAATAAAATGTACTTCTAGTTGGGATTTTTCCCAATGAATATAACAAAAGCCCTGTAAATAGAATTGGAAAAAACATTTAAATATATATGTACTGGGGCATGAACTGATGTCTTATGAGATTAGGTAACTAGTCCATGGTCAAGTAACAAAGAACAGTTCACACCCAATTTTTTAGCTCTAGATGCTACCAATACTGTGTAGTATATTTTCTGTCTCCTCCCTTCCTCCTTCTTCATTCTTTTCTTATATTTTTTCTTTCCTTCTTGTCTCCTCTATCTCCTTTTAAAAAACATTCATTGGCTACTCTGGAGATTTTTTAAGTAACAACAAATTAAAAGAATATACAGAGGCTCATATATCTCTACATATGTATCTCTATATACCACAACACATCGTCATTAATATTTGAATGTCAGTTAGTTCTTCACACCGTCTCCATCTGTGAGATCAGAGACATAGAGATAATAGTAGAGGTTCTATAATGGGGATGAGATGGCAGTAAGAAAAGTGGGGATAAGTAAACAAATAAACATTTCATCCACTTTACATTTTTCCTCGGCTTCCCAAGCACATGCATTCTGTTGCTGCATGAAGATTATTTTACCACCAAACTGCATTTGCAAAAATACTTTTGAAAGGGTTAAATATAGCCTTTTGCCAGTGAGTGATTCCTGGGAATTTTAATAAGCCCGAGTTCCTGCAATTCAGCAGATAACAGTCACCAGGATTGCTGTGCATACAGAACTGCATAGTGTCATGTTTTCACGGCTGCACAATTCTAGTAGAAATTGCTCCTGGAATGATCCAGCCTCATATGCGACAGACCCACGGGATGTTGAAGGAGCCACTACAATGCTGAGATTCTTGCTGAACCCATAACTTTCAGCTGATTGTGAAACCAATGGAAATGGAAGGATGACAGTCTGACTGAAGACTTGTCAGTCTCCATCAAAAGGTTACCCGGGATGACGAGTGTCCCTCTGAGATGGAAGTTGTATGTCCTCCAGCATGCCAGAACCATCACTCCATTCAGAGTCCCTGTGTGTGTAGGTAGTAGAAGAATCACTTCATCATGCACACAGTGCAGAGTCACAAATAAGGTCATTTTGGTGCACAGCGTTCCAGTGTCCAGAGTAATTAACTCCACATGCCATGGCTAAGTGCTGGGACTGTGTTCAAGTGCGGTGAGGTATCCAGCCTTAAAAAGTACAATTGCTTGACTTTTTATTATAAATACAATGAAAAAAGTAATAGTTTTTGCTACATGGCACGGAAGTGCTTCCACTCACGAAATGAATTTTTATGTGTTGGATCTCTTACGAATTCTCTGTGATTTTGGTCCCAGGAGTCGAAGAAAAACTGCTCTTTTTGTACTACTAAGTGATGCAATGTGTAGCCTAAACAGATGGAAACAGCTTGACTTTAACATAAGTGTTAGAATATGTAGTTAAAGTGTAGGAATCCACAAGGCACAACTAACAGAAAGTCTATATCATTTAAAAGGCTTATCGAGTTTACACTGACATAGAGATTGAGACACTGCTGCATGAAGCTTTATTGAAAAATTTTTGTATGAAATTAATAGAGAATTTCAAATATCTTTACCTGAAATGACAAATAAATCTTTAAACACATTGGAGTAGATATACAAAATAGTTTTCGTGGAACTTTGTGCTTTGTCATGTATCCACACGTTATATACAGAAAGGCTTTCATGCACACACGCACAAACTCAACAAATAAAATGTACATATTCTATCACATTTCTAATTGCCTTCAAATCATCAGGGGCAAGGAATTTGCTTGAGCTATCTTGGACTTCTAAGGTGGGAATATTGGTGTTTTAAAATCAGACATCTCAGTGGTGTGGGTGTGTATATATGGATGATATTACTTTTAACTTCCACTAACCTCTTTCAGACGGTTCACAAAATAGGTTTTTATATGGATATATATATTTGGTTACATATCCAAATATATATATCTATATATATTTGGTTACAAATTATATCAATTTTGACTTTAATGACTGCCACCAGCAAAAGACTCAGCGTGGGCTACTGTATCGATGTATTTCAGGGCAATTTCTCATCTTAGGGTGTTCTGAGGAAATAGTGTTAGCCAAACTTACACTTCTCATTGGCCAATGTATTCTATATTATGGATCTATATGTCATTTTACTGCTTCCCCTACAGAGAAAATTCAATCTTAAAAGGTTGTAGTATAATACAAAACTAAGAGTAAGACTTTTTTACCAAATTCAGAGAAAGAAAAATGTATAACTCCCCTATACTATCCTATATATACCACTTATGCGTTCTAAGTAGATGTTTTATATGGAATGTCTTCTTAAGAATCATAATTATAAAGTTTCAATTAAATATTTGCAGTATATACTTATGTTTTCTCACAAGACACAGTATACATGATATAAATTAAATTTTTGTTTGATATGTCCCAATGTCCCACTGATATCATTATCTTATACATTTTCATTATAAAATAAATTGATCATGTAGTGTCAAAATGTTTGTGTTACTTATCCAACTATTTTTAGTATATAAAAAAATAGATTTCAAAAGTGCTTAATATAATCTAAGAGAATCTAATTGCTAAAAATTTATATTTAGGGAAGTATTTTATTTCTGAGAAACTAATCTTATTTAGGGTTTGGGTAAATGCATAATAAATCAAGTTTTACAACTGATTAGAATATTGGATTTACATAAGAACTGATCACTTGATTATCATAGTCTGCCTTGAATATCCATTATACACATTCATTAAATCTACATCTAGCTTATGCTATACTAGCAATAGCTGACCACAGATTCTGTTTCTTTTGCATTGAAGATAAAAATCTTAGCTTGATATGAACTTTTTCCCCATAAATACCTTTGGCTTACCTTGGCATTTATGCAGCAGCAGGAGACCATTATTCAGTGACACATTCTATCCCACTGACATTATCACTCAAAGATGGTCAATTTCCCAGAGAGCCACAGACAAGTAACAATCAATCGCACAACGACAATTGCTAGCAAAGTCACATTCCTTGCAAAAAGAAAGAGTAAGGAAAACACAAATATGCTAATGCATATTTAAATTTCATATTTAGCTCCTAAAGAAGGGATGAATTGTAGCATATCCTCATATTAACAATGTCATGATGTTTAATCTGTGCCAGTTTTTTCACTGACATATATAAATAGCAAAATGAGTTTAAATGCTTTGCTTTGTGGTTGTAGACTACAGACAGGCCAGGTGCTTTGGGAAAGGGTGCAGTGCTTGTAATGTAGGAGTGGAAATGAGTGGAAAGGTTTGAAGTTAGTCAAGTAATGCTAGATATGGATTAGACTAGGCTTGGGGGATAGTTAAAGGTAAGTAGAAAGCAGGTTGAAACAAGTGGCAGGTATCAGGGGTCAATGAAATCACCACCAGGATCAAATAAGGCTGAAGTGCAACAGGAGGTAAAGAACAGAGTCAGGATCCAGGCCACTAGGCTTGAAAGAGCTTTAGATAGAGGCAGCCCAACTTTCTATAGAAAATTTTTAAGAAGGCATTTCCCTGGACATTGCGAGAATTTCTACATAATGAGCTCCCGGCTCATTCAATGGGTCAAACCCTGTCTCTCTACCTCTCTTTTTGTGAGACATTCCTATGTGTCAGTTCAAGTCTTTGAGGAGCCTTGAAATTACCTTTCTTTTCCCCAAAGATTTTTAGTTTCTGTGTCAGAAGTTGGAATTGTATCTTGTGACCTGATATGGAATTCCACTGGCCTATCTGTGTCATGTGGGTAAAGCAAGCTGACGTCTACCCTCCTCTTCACCTCTCCTTATGGCAGTGGAGGATCAGAAGTTATTAAATCTTTTCATACAACTCCAGATTCCTCACCCATTTCTCCAGTATGAAAACCAGGACTCAGCAAAATCAAAAAGCTTAAGCCATGTCTGAGCTCATTAATAAGTAAGCTGATACTAGAGGCCTGGTCTCTGGATGTTTCGGCCCGTGACCTTTCTACTTTATCAAACGGCTTCTCCATATATTCTGTTTTACTCAATGCAGAACAGAGACCCAGCTAGTCACAGGGCACTTGACAAAGGTATTATGGAATTCAACTGTGAAAACATTTCCTGTGAAATAGTTATCTTACCCTTTATAATGGAAATGGAAGGCTATCAAGCTTGGTTAGCTGAATAAAGAAATTGAATTACCACAAAGTCCCCTCATTGCTATCCACATAATTGTCAAGAGTTCAAAATGTCAGACCATATTGCTATGTTCCACGTTACATTTAGGGTTGAATGAGTTTTTTTTATCTATTAAGATGCATATAATTTTCATTCTCCTCTAAAGAAACTGGCAGCACTTTATAGAATTAGTAATGTTTACCAATAAAATAAGCACAAAGATATACATATATAAAATTAATAGCACAGAGGTATTAAAGTTCTTAGACAATTTGTCTAAACTTTTTAGAACTCTGTTTCTTATTATATAAAGAATGGGAGAATTGGATGAGAACTGAGTACTAGTTAAGACAGAGATGCTAGTTCCAGATTTCCTGGTTCAAACCCTGGTTCTGCCACTTATTAGATATGTGTCCTTGAGTACATTTTCTGTGCATTTATCTTTCTGAATGTAAAATAGAGCTAATTATAGACTCTAGCTCAGAGTTGTTCTGAAAATAAAATGAGTTAATATATGAAAACCACTTAGAACAGTGATTGGCTTATAGTAAGTGTTTTATTTGTTGTAGTTAACTCTAATATACATTCTAGATCTATAATTTGGAAATTCTATACATATATCCTTTATGGTGATTTTTCTTGAAAAATCTGAATTTTATAGTAACTAGAGGCTATTATTTGTACTTTTTAGAAGAACAGCTAATTTATTCCTGGTTTCTATAACAAGAATTCATTACATTCTACTTGACCATAAATCTATATAACTTTAAATCAGTAATGACCAACCACCCAGAACAGATAGATATCTGACACTCTGCCCACCCTACCATTGGATTTCTAAGGCAGAGACACTCACTGATGCTGGATGGGATTTGAGTATCCTCATGAAGGTGGAATTTGATACAATTTGGAGATGATTCTGATATACCTCTCTACCAAAGAAGTGAGTATGATACTAACTATACTTGAGAATCACTGCTTTAGAGCTATTGGTAAAACCAAATACAAGCAGAATATGTCCAAACTATGTCCTCAATTAGCTAGTTTAATAAAAAACAAAAATTCAATAAGTAGATATGATATGTCTTTCCTCCTCTCAATACTGTTTGGAATAGGTAGAGAAGGAGCCACTGTAGTGAGCCCCTTGACAAGGGACCAGTGACTTTAGGATGGACATGATGATGAGATATGGGGCTGTTAAAAATCCCCATTCAGCAAGGTGCTTCCCATAACTTCTCACCAGACCTTGTCAATATATCTATTATAACAACACATCTTGATTTATACTTAATTTCATTTTGCAGGTGCTTTGACCTGCCTAATACTCTACCCCATTGTCTCAAGTCTTTACTCTATTATCGCACACGTTTTTGGGCAACTGGCCAACATCAATCATCCAACAAGTGTTGATAGAGCATCCAGGTGGAGCCAGGCACTGCAGTGAGCACTAGAAACACAATTAGAAAAAGACATTGTGTCTCCTTAAAGAGCAAACAGTCTTACTTGGGTTACGGGCAAGTTAACAGTCAATGAAAATACATTACAATAAGTTCTGTGTTGCTATTTCTGAAACAGAAATACCTTACTGAGGTTTTGATATTTAACCTGGAACTAAAAAATAGGGTAGGGCTTCCCTGGTGGCACAGTGGTTGAGAATCTGCATGCCAATGCAGGAGACACGGGTTCGAGCCCTGGTCTGGGAAGATCCCACATGCCGCGGAGCAACTAGGCCCGTGAGCCACAATTACTGAGCCTGCGCGTCTGGAGCCTGTGCTCGGCAACAAGAGAGGCCGCGATAGTGAGAGGCCCGCGCACCGCAATGAAGAGTGGCCCCCACTTGCCGCAACTAGAGAAAGCCCTCGCACAGAAACGAAGACCCAACACAGCCGTAAACAAATAAATAAATAAATTTTTTTTAAAAAAGAAAAATAAAAAATAAAATAAAAGATAGGGTAGGGGAAGTACCTTCTAGACACCAGGGACAGTAGTGTAGACTCTCTGAAGCAATATTAAGTATACAATTTAGAGAATAGCCAGTAATTTAGTATGTCTGCAGCTTAGAATACAGAGTGAGGTTTAACGAGGAGACTACAGAGCCAAGATCAGGAAGGGCTTTAAAAGCCATCATGAGGAGTTTGGAAAATTTCCCAAATACCAAGAAGTTTAATAGGGTGATTGATATAATCAGCTTTGCATTTTAGAAGTATAATTCTGGTTGCCATGGAAAGATTGAAGGACAAGACACTAGACTGTGACATTTGTTAGAAAAGTATTTCATTCATTGGTAGAAAACAGAAATTCGTGGCTGAATCTGAAGGTGTAGTTGTGCTAATAGAGATGAATGAATTGAATGAAACAGAAATAGTAAGAGAGCAGGGTTGACAAGACATAAGGAAGAGAGAAATCAAATGGATGACCCAGATATCTTGCTTGAACAACTGAATGGAAGTTGGGGTCATTACTGGCTTAGGAGACAAGACAGGTTTGTGAGGAAGAAGAGGAGAAAGAGCCAGCACACATGGGGTTAAAGGAGGGACTGAAAAATTTAGATAAAGAGACAAGCATGTTGAAATGCTGAATGGAAGCAACTAGAGATTAAGATGTTTCTAATACAGGAGAAAGAAGAAATATTAATTGCAGTATGTTGCTTACAAAGGAAAGAAAATTTTGACAGAAGAAATGGTGACATGATGAATATACATGCATGAAAACTGGTAAGTGAGGTGAGAAGTAAGTAAAGTCCTTTTCTGATGGTCCTATCTTCTTTGTTGGTTAAGAGACTATGATATTGGCTGTGAGGAAGGAGGTGGTAGAGTAGGCTATTTAATGAAGTGGAGATAATTTGGAATATCCACTGTGGAAGCATGAAATAGAGCAAAAGAAAGCCAGTGATTGAAGAGACATGGCAGGATGCTTGGATCCCAGCCTGACACTAAGATTAGCACTGAAGGCCCAGTTCGAACTGGAAACCATTAATTTGTAACACTTCCAAATCTCAAGGTTGTGCAATTTTTTTTTCTCTAGGCTTATTCAGCATCCCTTGTATAACAGTTGAGAAATCAGACTATTTGAATTTTCCAGAATTGTGATTTTTGCCAACTGAGTACAGTGGAAGGATGAAGATTCAACAAAGAACACTGTCAAGGGAGTGACTGAAGAGGTGGACAGTAAAATCTAGGCTTCTAAGGCAAGGAAAAGTAAATAGTGGAGATTTAGAGACCCTTTTAATAAACAGCTGTATTTGGGGAAAATCATGTTATGGAAATTAAAGGAAAGAAGGCTGTGATCAGAGAAGAATATTTGAGTTTGGGATTTTTGAGTTAATGAATCCTGAACATTTTATTTAAAATAGAGTTTGGTGATTGAATGCTGCCATATATACAAATGGTTATTGTACAATACAAAATAAAATCTCATACTGGCAATGTTTTTAACAATGTACTGATATCATCTAATAAAACAAACACCATCTAAAAATTAAGCAAGCGATCAATACTTCTATGATGTTGAAAGATGAGAAACCTGGTGAGGCCAAGCCAATTCTTCTAGCAATCTCATTTTCCAATTCTAATGCCATTGACATTTTTATGTTCTGTAGTATTTTGCCAAATGCAAAAATGAAAATGTCAAGTTCCAACTGTCTTCTTCAAGGGATTGCTAAGCATTTCTTTTAGGGTAGATAGATTAATAGATAGGTAGGTGAGCTCAGGTTGACTCAGTTCAGCTGCACAATACAGATGTGCAGATATGTGTGGTTTCCCCCATCACCACATGTCTAAGTGTCCAGGGGCCCACTTTATTTGAGGGAGTTAGCCTAAAATAGGTTGTAAGGGGATGTATCCACAGGGACAAACCGTGTGGAGATTGAGCAAAGGGAAGTATTTATTGACAAAAAGTAAAAATCAAAATTAACAAATGCGTAAAAGAATAAAGAGAGAAATAAAGCTCAAGTACAAATCCATTTTGACATCTATTCTTCTCTAAATAATACATATATGCAGACACACACCAAAATATCTTATAAAACTTGATATTATACATTTTGTTCTGAAACCTGCATTTTTAACTAACGAAGGGGATATTGAATATTAATAAATATTTATCTAAATAATCATTTTAGTGGCAGCAAAAAATTCTATAAGACTGTTTATTTTTTATTTTCTTCTTATATCTAATCAGTTGTCTACTAAGAAAACTTTAATTTCATTGATTATTACACACTTATGAGGACTTACATATGATAAGGATGATGCTTTACATCAATGGGGAAACAAATATTATATAGCATCCATTAGTGGGGTTACTGCATATGTACTTTAAAAATAGTGATATTCCTATCATATTTTGCACAATGATAAATTGTGCTTGGACCAAATAACCAAATATTAAATAATTAAATAACTATATAAATAACTATATAAATAAATTAAATAACTATAGAATAGAATAATAAATGGAATCTCTTTTTTTTAAGAATCTTGACTTGGGAGATCCTTCTTGAGCAGGGCTCAAAGTGCAAAACCTATGAAGGAAATGCCTTGGATATATGAGCTTTAAACTCCCATAATATCTTTTAAGTTACCACATCTTTATGAATATATTTTAATTCATTCAGGACGAATTCTTGCACATTAGTCTTCATTTTCACAAACCTTCTTTGCTCTTCTCAGACATTTACTGTTTTACATAGACTTTAGAATTATTTGGATAATCTCTGATCCTTGCTACCCCTGAAAGAAGTCTATTGAGGTCTGAGTTGGCAATGCATCACACTTATGGCTTAATTGGAGTAGAATGGTCACCTTTGCAAAATTGAAATTTCCAGCCTGTAAATTGTCTTTGCCTTTGCAAATGGATATGCTTTATTAATAACCCTTAAAGAACATTAATATGCAAATATATAACCACTGTTTAATCAAATAAAATACAGTTTATTTAGGTGAAACTCAAATAAGTTTTCAGTTCCTTTGCAATAACCAAGAATACCCTTAGTGATCCATATCCCGCAGGTTGGGAACAATTGCATCAGAGAAGAATCTGTTTTTTGCTTGGCGGGTTGCACTTTGTACGGGGATGGGAGAGGGTTGAGGTCCAGTGTGCCTCTGAGCCTTTGTTTAAATGCTTGGCCTTGAGGGATTTCCCTCCTTGAAGAGATAGTTTAATCCAGCTCATGTCAGGTTTGAATTTTGATTCAACAGAGATTAAAAGATGCCTTTCCAAATCTAGAAGTTAATGATTTTATGTTTATATTTCATCTATCTATTATCTATCTATCTATCATCTATCTATCTACCTACCTATCATCTATCATCTATCTTCTATCATCTATCTATTCATAATGGAGAATTTAGAAAAAAGAAAATTCAACTACCACTTTTTTTTTTTTTTTTTTTTGTGGTATGCGGGCCTCCCTCTGCTGCGGCCTCTCCCGTTGCGGAGCACAGGCTCCGGACGCGCAGGCTCAGCGGCCGTGGCTCACGGGCCCAACCGCTCCGCGGCATGTGGGATCCTCCCAGACCGGGGCGCGAACCCGGTTCCCCTGCATCAGCAGGCGGACGCGCAACACTGCGCCACCAGGGAAGCCCTCAACTACCACTTTTATAATGACATTCAATTTTATTAGTTTAAATACCTTTTCAGTAAACAAGAATTCTCACTAGTACCATTTTCCATAGTTTAAACAGTACAGAATAAACACAGTGCTCTGATATTTCTTTCCAACCTGCCTCCTCATACAGAATGGAAGCTTATCATTAGTGATTTCAAATTATGCTTCCAGGTAGTAATGTTCTAACTAATTTGTTTTCAAAACAAAATAATTCTCTAATCATTGTTATGAAGTTTTATGTTTTTCATAAGCGTATTTTTTCCATGATCAGGAAGAATGATTAATTCAAAATTTATTTTAACTGCTTTTCATTAAACCATAACTGAGTTTCACTGGCTTAAATTTGGTAATTTTCCACTCTAAGTGTGTTTTAGGTTGGTGCCAGGACTAATTCAATTGCTTCTTTTCTATATCCATAGGTTTCATAAAAAGTTCATTTTATGTTAGCTTAGGGCTTTTCTGCCTAGTGAGGATTATAGCATTTATCACAAGGGTGCCAAGATTTATTATAAGAAAAAAGAAAATAATTCGTAAATTTTACAATTGAAATGACTATATTTAGAATGCTTAATAAGGGCACTTAAGAGACAACAGTGTTTGTTGATTCTTATGCTAATTAGCCAATTTGCTGTTGCTTTTCTTAATTGTGAAAGGTGGTCTTAGTGCAGAGCTCTGTGCTGTGATTTATAAAACGTTAAGACCTTAACTTATATCAGTGCTTTCAGTGGAATTGGGACATTTTCTTCTGCACAAACGTTTTCATATCAGGGAAGGTACGAAACTCATCATGCTATTTATTTATTGGAGGGTAGATTTCATGGAACAGATATTGGAGATAGGAGGACCTACGCCTTTTCTAATGTGTCTCATTGTTTGCAAGGAAGGCTGACTGTATTGCCATTATCATTCTGGTCACATCATAGAGAGAGCTTGGAATTTTAATAACTGCCCTATTCAGTGAATTATAGTCGTTTGATGTAGCAATTTGACAGTATTGTGTTTAGCCGGCTAGTGGCTACCCCATCCCTTTTGTTCTAATAAGGCTGCCCTGTCCAGGCCTGTAGGCATCTTGGATGCTGTACAAAGAGGTAACTGAAATGATGAAGTGTTGTATATTATTTATAGCCTCAATTTGCTGAACTAGCTTGTTTTGTGTTGGTTTTGAGCGAAAGGAAAGATCAGGCAACTCTAAATGATTTCTATTTGTGTCCTTGGGTATGGTGCTCAGTTCACTGCACCCTCTAATTTAAAAGATGGCATTACTTCTCAGATGAAAGTGATTGTGCCAGAACCTGGCTTGAGCCAGCTGCAGAACTAAATGAGGATTTGAAAAAGCTGGTGCATGTCCCTAAATGCTTTAACATACTACCAGGGAGTACTTTTGGCAAAGGGAGGGGAAGAATTCAGTCCACAATTTCATTAATCATTTCAACTTCAACAGAAGCAACTGCTATATTTATTACTCTAAGAAAATTAGTAAAACTTCCCTTAAATCATTTTCCAAGTGACCTTTATATCAGACTCTAGCCTAATGGCAGCATGTTTGTTCTTTTAAATTTTTTTTATTAGAATAAACACAAGAATGTATTTTTTCTTCTCTCCATCCATCCAACCCTCCAACCATCCATTCTTCTGTCCATCTATTCATACCTCCATTTACCTAACTAACCAATGTCAATTGAATGTCTACTAGACATCATTTACCTGTCTGTGCAATATTTAATAGTCATTATGTGACAGGCAGTATGCTTAGTGCTGGGAATACAAGGATGAGTGAAACCTTTGTGAAAGTAGTGGCTGAACCACATGCTAACAGACCACTACAAGACAACATGGTAAGTGATTTGACAGTGGTAGGGAAATGAGGCCATAAGGCTTGTTATGAACTGCATACTGCACAACAGGCCAATAAATCGAGAGATGAGCTGTTGGGGCAAGGAATAGCGACTTTATTCAGAAAGCCAGCAGACCGAGAAGATGGTGGAGTAGTGTCCCAAAGAACCATTTTACTCTGAATTAGAATTCAGACGTCTTTCATACTAAAAGGGGAGGGGATGTGGTTGGTTCTTGCAGACTTCTTGTGTCAGAATCCTTTGTTCTTGCAGATGTCCACCTAGGTCCGGTCAAGATGTTCCTGTTAAACCTCCAACAAGACAAATGTTATTCTCTGTTCTGCAACTTTTTATCTCTATATGAATGAAAAAGTGTTATACTTTAAAGGTCAGAACGTTGAGAATGGACTACCCTGTATATTTTAGGCTATAGGCAACATTCTTATTTTAGAGCAAAAGCAATAGAATGCAAAGGTTAAAGTAAAAGGAACAGATACAATATGGAGTCACATTTGCTCTTCCCTATTACAGGCTCATAGATAAAGGACCTTGAAGCCAACCAGCCAATGTGGAAGAGAATATGAAATTCATCTTGTCTTATATGTGTAAAAAGAAAACAAAAGATATTTCTGAGATTGTCTTTTGTGTTTCTAAGGATGACTGATTCTCAATATTAAGTTAAGTAGATGTGCTTTTTTACCTCAACTGCAAAAGGAAGGTAGACACTCTGGAGTTAATACAGTTATTCAGTAAGTATTCAGTTGTGATGAGATGATCATTATTGAAAAGATAATTTGATATGCTAATGGCAGCTTCTGTGGTAAATCCTTTATATTCATCATCTTATTTAATCCACACAACAACTCTATGTGGTAGGAGCTAACAGATTACAATTTTATGGACTATGGACATTGAGCCCTGGATATGTGTATTAACTACTCAGTGTCCCGTGGCTATGGGCTGCAGCGTTGGGCTCCATCCCAGATGTCTTCCTCCAGAGCCCCAGGTTTAACAGACATGATGTTACCTACACTGGGTCAGGTTCTGTGCTGGACACCAGAGTTGTGAGTGATAAAATTCCGGGAGACTACAGTAGAGAATTTGGGAACAATCTTTCAACTTTAAGGAGTGTCTAAAAGATATGGTGAGCAGTGCCTATCCATATTTGAGGATGTTACAATACGCTGCAATTGCACAGTAAACAGTGCAGATATGTTTGCCTTTGGGGGTTATGCTTAATGGTTCCTTATGTGTCCTCTGGGTATTCTTCACTCTAGGACAGTGTACACTTCTCTGGAATCTTCTAGAGCTAAGAATCTCAGGAAAGAAAAAATAGAGTTTGGTGATAGAATTAGTGACCAGCAGCGGTAACAGCTGTCCTTTCTGTTAACTATGGTTAATGGTTTGATGCTGATACCTAGGATAATAGAATGCATTTTTATGAGGATACTTTGTGACCCACTAGAATGAATCCAATGACATCACACTAAATATTGTTATTCCCTTATGATTTGGGGTGAAGGCTAGACCAAAATGGCTTAGAGGTGAGACCTCATAATGGCAAAGCCACAGTCTTACTTCACTAATAATTTTAGCAGGTAGGAGTTATTTAGTATAAAATGCAGTGCCTCCCTGCTGAATATAATGGAGAAAGATTTCATGTTTTTCTAAGGTCTACAGCTATTTTAGCTTTTAGAGGAACATCAACATAACTACAGATGTGCTGCTTTTTTTTTTTTATAGAAAGTATACCAAAGCTTAAAAGATGTCATAAGTTTTGTAGCTGCTTGCTTAAGGAAATCATGTGTATGATTTTAGATATTATGAAAAGAAGGCTTCTTGGACCAGGCCTGACCATTCTCATTATATCTCTTGTCTCTATCTACAATTTTAAACAAGTAGATGCCAAACCTTCTCAATCCATCTTCCATTCATTTAGCCTCTTTTATTTTTTTTTCCACCTCTTTGTATCTTTGTGCTGCATTTTGTATACTTCCTCAGGTCATTCTTCCCATAGATTGATTTTGCCATCTCTGTCTTGTTTGCTTTCTAACCCTTTGTTGACTTGTAAATTTTGTTATTATATTTTTCTCCAATGAAAACATTATCTTTGGTTTTATTCAGATCTGTTTGGTCATTTTTATAATCCCTTATATACTTTTTAGTTCCTCTCTTTTTAAACATAATACATGTATTATTATATATTTTTTTCCTGCTCATTCTAATATCTGAAACCTTAGGTCTTATTCTGTTGTTTCTAGCTTATGGTATTTGGTTGCTTTGTGGGTTTTCATTGTTATTTTTGGCTGTGTGGTGATGTTCTTTGGACCATATCTCTTGCTGGGAGGGATAGTGTGTGCAATTGTAGGACTCACAAGGAGTTTTTGCTGGATGCAGAATTTTATTTCTTAAGATATATTATGTGTACCTTGGCAGTTTGTTATTGTATATGATATATTACTTTGAAATATTTTAGAAGATTAAAGTAGGTGCATTTTTCTGTCCCTCTGATTATTTCTAGAATTCTTAATAGCTAGAAATGAACATTTAGATCTACTAGATATTTGGTTATTCAGAGATCCATTCGATTGCTTCCTCTGAAAGTATTTATTCACACAGTGAACATTTATGGAAATCATCATGAAACAGAATGGTGACTGTGTTGCTTCATTTGATAACCAAACTGGGTGACTCCTTATTAGATTTTTTAATAATCTGAGTTCATTCAGTCAACAATGGAATTCGAACAGAGACTTACTGAGGGCAGGTCTCTGAGATGAGCTAAAAGAATCAGTCTGCACGAAGGGCTTAATTTTGAAATTAAATAAGTTTTCTCAGGTAATGGAGTAGAAGCATATCTGTGATAATGTGAAGCCAAGAACCGAGAGATTATCAAGCGGAATAGGTGAAGGCAAAGTAGAACAGGAAGGAAAAGAAGTGAAGGCAGAGAATGGAGGGGTTCAGAAATGGAGCTTCTGATTTATCCTTCCCCTCACGTTCATGAACACACACACACTACTATATATAAGATAGATAACCAACAAGGACCTTCCGTATAGCACAGGGAACTCTACTCAATATTCTGTGATAACCTATAGGAGAAAAGAATCTAAAAATGAATGAATATATGTATGTATATAACTGAATCAATTTGCTGTACACCTGAAACTAACAAAACATTGTAAATCAGGTATACTCCAATAAAATTTAAAAAAAAGAAAAGAAATGGAGTGGCTTGAATACATGTCATAGAAATAAATATTGATGACTTTGCTGGTTCTGCTGTTTATGAAACACATCATTTTTTATTTTTTACAAAGGCACACCCTGTGTTTTATTTATTTTTTATTTTTAAAGCCTTTATACTACTGTCTGGAGTTGGGTGAAGGAGTAACTATACAAAAGTTAGTTGTGTAAGATAATGCTGCCTCAGGGAACCCAGAATTTAGTGATGATAAAATGTTAAGTCAGGAAGCAGTGATTAAGGTAAAAAGAAGTAATATACATCGCACCTGGATGTGTGACCTGTATACACAAAAACACACATACACACACACACTTTTTTTACAGACTATACCTTTAATTCTCTTTTGAGTAGGAAACAGTTTTTAGGATTTATTAATTCCAATCCTTTATCGTACAAATGATAAAACAAAGAAGTTAAATTATTTCCTTACAGTCAGAAACATGGCCATGATTCAAATTTTCAGAATCCTGGCTTCATAGTTACTCTATAATGTCATTTTGGCTCATTTAGTAAGTTGAAATCTGCACATTGGTTAAATGAAAGGGGAGAAGGCAACAAACATTGCTGTAATATTAGATAATATATAAGATACATGCATGAGCACGTCATTCACAGAGTATAAACTACATCCTTTTGTAACTCATTTTGTTCCCAAGTACACATGTTAATAAACTCCAAAATTTATTTTATAACATCTCCAAAGTTCTTCTCAAAGCTACACTTATTGCGGTTATATCACACTTCCAGAATTAACC
This sequence comes from Physeter macrocephalus, assembly GCF_002837175.3. NCBI lineage: Eukaryota > Metazoa > Chordata > Mammalia > Artiodactyla > Physeteridae > Physeter > Physeter macrocephalus. The sequence continues at coordinate 42,082,101 of NC_041232.1, forward strand.
ACTTAACCCCAGACACCAACGTTTAAAATGAACAGAGCATGCAAAGAGTTTGCAAATGAATAGAGATTACAAAAAAGGATTGATAAACACATGTTCTCTTGCTGCCACTGTGGGAGTCCCTCTGCTGGAACGGCAAGCCACCTACTTAGGAGGTCAGCCTGCGTCCGTGAGAGGATCCTTGCATGGGCAGCCCCACTAAACTTGGCCTCTTTATTGTCTACTGTGCGAGAAATATCCATTTAGTGTTACATACCTTTTCACAAAGATTAGTACAATTTAAAACATGTCAATTAATTGATATATTTAAGTTTTTAAAATATTTCTATATGATTATTATTTCTATTTTAATTTACTATTTATTTTGTTCCACAAGCAGTACAAAGATTTACAAGTTGGCAGAAATAAAAAACTTAGTTAAGACACATCTTATTGAAGAGTTTAGAGACAAAAGGGCAAGGAAAAGATATAAGTAACCACAACACTATGAGAGGTGTTATTCAAAGGTATAGACTAGTGCTGTGGGAATACATGTTTGGGAGTGATTACCTCTCCCTGTAAAAGTTAGTTGGGGCTTTGCAAAGGAAGCAGCCATGAAAAGAATATTGAAAGAAGGTAGTAGCTGGCAAGGTTTGAGGACTGCAAAAAGTACTCCGGTGAAAAGTGGACCACGCAGAGATAAAAAGACATAAGAGAAAACATGAAATATTAGAGAATTGTGGGAGATTTAGTGCAGCTGGAGCATCTAGGATGCAGAGGCCAGACAGCAGGGAGGGACTGGTAGACAGAAAAGCTGGAAGGTGAGCTAGAGGCAGCTTTTCCTCCATTTAAGGAGGTTGGATACCATTCCCCAGGAAACAAAGGGGAAAAAAGTTATCAGCTGTTTTATACAGTGAGTACTGAGATCCAATTTGTGTTTCAGAAAAATAACCTGAAAAAATAAAACAAAAACCAGATAAATAACCTGGTTTCGTTAGGGAAAGAGGGATCAGGAAAAGGAGAAGATGAAACAGTGCTTGCTAAATACAACCCCTCTCCAACAGTAATCACTTGCCTCTACCCCAAGCAAACCAGAGAACCAAGTAAACTTGGTGCTTGTTACACTTCACTTCTTCCGCAAATGCAGCCTCCAGACATTTGCCAAGCCCCACCCTTCCAAAGGGATTTCCACTCTTAACTCCCTCTGTATCTGGAGCTACCAAAATGAAACCAAACCAAAATACCACTTAGAATACTACCGAAGTCATTTAAAGCAGAAATGATAGGCATTGTCATCAGCTGGTGGCTGCTTAGATGGTAGATAGTAAACAGTAAACAGAAGACAGTGGAGTAAGAAAGGCAGTTTGTAGAGCATCTTTAAGAATGAAAGAAATAAGCTTGGCTGTGAGTGGACCATTTGCATTCATCCATAGATTAAAATTGTGAGTGGATGTTTTCATGCCACATTTTCTACAGAAGCCAGAATACCTTGCATTATCCTACGAATTCCATGATTGCTTTTCAGAGAATAAGTTGATTTCTTTGTTACCCTGACATATTATTAAAGATTATGATGATCTGCTTAAGAACAATCCATGGTGCATTTGTTACTATGAAACAATACAGCACCCTTCACATTGTCAGTTATGTACATCTTCTATGAACATTCTGATTTAAGATTATGGTTCCATGGACTGCTAGTAAAACTTAGGCCCTCCTCTATGACTCCATATACCGCCTGCTAAGGGAGGTTGCAAAGTTGACCAATGAAATGACAAGGTCCTGATTCAGTAGGACAACAATTCTCAATGCTTTTTAAATCATCAGTACATATCTCATTTTTCTCAAGATATACCAAATAATAAAATAAAATAAAACCATTTTATTTACAGGAATTAAAGAATAACAACAAAACTTTATTTTACCAGAGTGATGATTACAAGAGACCTAAAAGCAATTCTATATTTTGACTCATCTAAATATATATTTAATCTATATCTACTTGTTTTCAATTGTCTAGGAAGAAAAAAAAGACAGAAATTTGTTTTTTTTGTATGTTTGTTTGTTTTTTTGTGTGTGTGGTACGCGGGCCTCTCTCTGTGTGGCCTCTCCCGTTGCAGAGCACAGGCTCCGGACGCACAGGCTCAGTGGCCAATGGCTCACAGGCCCAGCCGCTCCGCGGCATGTGGAATCTTCCCGGACCGGGGCACGAACCCGTGTCCCCTGCATCGGCAGGCGGATTCTCAACCACTGCGCCACCAGGGAAGCCCAGAAATTTGTTTTTTTAAAGAAGATTTTAGTCAGTATGTTGAGAGAGCCAAAATTACCTACAAGGCTTTCACCCCATCTATGCTTCTGGCTGACACTCTATCCTTCAGGTTTCAGCTCAAAATCACCTCCTCAGAGAGGTTTCATTGAGTTTTCCATCAAATGCAGCCAATTCTTCTCACTCCCATATTACCCCTCCTCCAGATCCTTCCTTCCTAGCACACGTCACTAACTGACATCATACTGTTTATTTATTTGTTTAACTGTCCAGTGTTTGTCCTAGAATATCAGCTCTAAGAGGACCTAGCCACCAGCTCTCGGTGCCTAAGTCCTTGTCTGGGAGTGTGGAGACTGACGTAATATACATGGAAAGGATAGAGGAATGAACGAATAACTTAGATATACATGTGAAGAAAGGAAGCACCTGAAAATGGGACTAGTCTTCAGGATGGCAATTTAAATCAGGGAAAAACATTCCATCTGTCTTCTGCTGCCTGTTAAGCATCTATAGAGAGGAGAAAGAAACCTACCAGTAGTTACCTAGAGAAAAAGGAAATATGGATTTTCCTTGTTAGCATTAAATTAGAACTTTGTGACAGAGAGCTGCAGGAAATGCCATATCAGGAAAGAGATATTAGCCCTATTATGTAAGTGAAATTACTCTGTCACATGGAGGGCACTGACAGATGGTGGTACAAATCACCCTTACAGCATTCTTAACTGAGGGATTTAATATAAACCTTTGTTGGAAATCAGTAAAATTCCGGCACAAGGCTCCAGAGAACAATTAACAATTGCAATGAAATCACAGAAACTCTAGCATACCAAACCAAGAACACTCACACTTATAGCCTACACAAGGAGAGAAACAGACCGGCAATATTTTCCATCAAAGGATTTAATCTTAGACTGTCTGGGAGCAGAATCTGTCACAGTTTTGAGGGTCAATCAGACATTTTGGTTTCTGGCCGGCCCACAATCTCTTACTACCCAGTGCTGTCTGAGCAATGTTACCCATCAACAGTGAGACCAAACATCTGGCTATTTCCTTCCACATCCTTTGAAATAACCACAATCGCCACTACTCATTCTCCCTTTATATTTCCTGTTTTTACAGTTTTTTATTGTTTAAGCTTTTATCTCAATTTCTAATTTTGGGTTCATGTTGGATTGTTAGTTTTCATTTCACGTCCCTTAAACCTAGAATATTGTTTGGGTACTTCTTCTCTGAATCATTGGCCTCTCCACTCCCCTGTTCTCTTTCCAACCCTGCTCACCCTGGAAATACACACACTGGGCTATCTCTCTAGAAATCAGAGCTGTTTTGCCTCTATTTTGAGCTATATCCTAAATTGTTCCATATCATTCCTTCTTTCAAGTTTCTTTGTTTAAACTTTAGGTCGTCTTTCTCCAGTACTATCATTATTCTCTCTCTCTGAATACTTTCCAGAGTGGTCAGCTGTTTAAACCTTGTGTGTATCTGTGGTGGTGGGTGTGCTCACTTGCATATTTTCAAGGCATTAACCCTAATCCTTGAATTTCTGACTTGATATTTTCTTTTCACAGGTAAATACAGGGATCTTAATTAATCAATTGAAAAGCAAATTGACTATGATCTTAGATGTTCTGCAGACACAAATTTGAACTCTTGGTAGTTAATCAAGTTAACTGAATATATGATTTTCAAAACTATTTCACCTTTCAAAACCATAGGACAAATAACCGCTTAGAAAAGGAAACATGATGCTTTGACTAGTTACGAAAACACATGTAATCTCCTAAAATTATAAACACGGTCACAAACATAGCCATGGCTGGTTTTGAGATTAGTTGTGATAAAACTATATATCACCTATATGCAAAATAAATATACTGTAATGAAATTTCACAAAAATTTAGTATTTTTGGTGTTTTGAGATCTAGTTATCCTAATTTTGTAGGTGAAGAAACTGAAACCCAGAGAGGCTAAATCTCTCAGCAAAGCCCAGATCTTCTCTAAGTCCTGTGTTCATTACACTTTTCATTTTAGGACTTTGAACAATCTACAATCATGACTGATACTGCCTTTAAAAATGTGGGCAAAACCCAAGTGATGCTAAAAACCTACTCCTTATCTAGCCACAGTCAGTGGTCCCTACTTTGTTTTAGGGGTGGGCAGGAACCGTAATTTTGTGTAGTGATTCTACTCATAGTCTTTCGTATGTGTGGGTGTCTGCAGTCTCCTGTGAGCTGCATTATGTTCCATCTGTGGATTCCCCCCCACTCTTTCATACCCTCATACTGAGACAATGATGTAAGAGGTGGAAACAGGAAGATAATGCATCAGATTCTTCTTCCTGCATTGGGGGATATGGGCTTTATTATTATAAAGACTCATAAAACACAGTTGGGTAGAGAGAATCACTCCCTGTAGGTCTGCTTGGAAAATCATCTTTGTGTTTGGATAATTTGTTTAAGCATATTTTCTTTCTTCTTTTCTTCCTTCCACAAAGGCTTATCAAACACTATATGACAAGGATTGTGCGAGGCATTGGGAAAACAAAAAGGAAGAAAACCACATTATCTTCAAGGAATTCTTGTCGGGGTAGAGGAGGGCAGTCAATAAATAAACAATAATAATACCATGAAGTAAGTATTATGATGATGGAAAGCACATCCACACTAGAGATATATAACAGGGGCACCTAATCCAGAAAAGAAGGTCAAGAATATTTTCTCTGGAGTCTCAACACCTGAGCTCAGTAAGTCTTCCAGGATTCTTATCTCAGTAAAGAAAGGCTAAGAGCCATCTTAGATAATTAGATCATTAGAGCCCACATGGGCCATGGAAATGACTTTGGATTTTGTAGGCTGTGTGTCACAGCTACTTCATAGCTAAACTCATTGCTGCTCCAGGGAAGCCAACACCTCCCAAAGAGGGATGGCACTCCTTAAATGTGTTGGTGTTTTCCATCAGTTAATCTTATTAAACTAGGCTATTCTGCAATATAAATACCAAAATCCCAATGGCTTGACACAGTAAAAGTTTATTTCTCCATCACACCAAGTACAAGGCAAGACAAAGGAAATCCCTCCATCATGTAACTATACCATATGTGCATACATCTGCCCAGATTGCAGCAGCTGGAGAAGCCTGCTGGAGGATTGCCTAGGATACTTTTAAAGAGCAGTGCGGGAAGAGGTGACCTCACCCCCCTACCATTGACCAGAACTCAGGCACTTGTCTGCAGCCTAATTACAACAGAGGCTGGGAAATACTGTCTTCCTGTGTGCTGGCAATAGGGGAAATCATATGACAAACTCAGGTGAATATTTCTGCCACAAGAAGAGAGTAGAGTTCACCCTACTACTTCGGTGTGATCCTGAGATCCTATTTAGGACAAAGTTTCATTTTTTTGTTGTTTTTAACATCTTTATTGGAGTATAATTGCTTTAAAATGTTGTGGTAGTTTCTGCTGTATAACAAAGTGAATCAGCTATATGTATACATATATGCCCATAACCCCTCTCTCTTGCGTCTCTTTCACACCCTTCATACCCCACCCCTCTGGGTGGTCACAAAGCACTGAGTTGAACTCCCTGTGTGATGCAGCTTCTTCCCACTAGCTATTGATTTTACATTTGTTAGTGTATATATGTCAATGCTACTCTCTCACTTTGTCACAGCTTACCCTCCCCCTCCCTGTGTCCTCAAGTCCATTCTCTACGTCTGCATATTTATTCCTGTCCTGCCCCTAGGTTCATCAGAACCATTTTTTTTAAGATTCCATATATATGTGTTAGCATACGCTATTTGTTTTTCTCTTTCAGACTTACTTCACTCTGTATGACAGACTATAGGTCCATCTAATTCACTGCAAATAACTCAGTTTTGTTTCTTTTTTATGGCTGAGTAATATTCCATTGTATATATGTGCCACATCTTCTTTATCCATTCAACTGTTGATGGACACTTAGGTTGCTTCCACATCCTGGTTATTGTAAATAGTGCTGCAATGAACATTGTGGTATGTGACTTTTTGAATTATGGTTTTCTCAGGGTATATGCCCAGTAGTGGGATTGCTGGGTCATATGGTAGTTCTATTTTTAGTTTTCTAAGGAACCTCCATACTGTTCTCCATAGTGGCTGTATCAATTTACATTCCCACCATCAGTTCAAGAGGGTTCCCTTTTCTCCACACCCTCTCCAGCATTTATTGTTTCTAGATTTTGATGATGGCCATTCTGACTGGTGTGAGGTGATACTGCACTGTAGTTTGATTTGCATTTCTCTAATGATTAGTGATGTTGAGCGTCCTTTCAGGTGTTTGTTGGCAATCTGTATTTCTTCTTTGGAGAAATGTTTATTTAGACCTCTGTCCATTTTTGGATTGGTTTTTTTGTTTTTTTGATATTGAGCTGCTTGTAATTTTGGAGATTAATCCTTTGTCAGTTGCTTCATTTGCAAATATTTTCTCCCATTCTGAGGGTTGTCTTTTCGTCTTGTTTATGGTTTCCTTTGCTGTACAAAATCTTTTAAGTTTCATTAGGTCCCATTTGTTTACTTTTGTTTTTATTTCCATTTCTCTAGGAGGTGGGTCAAAAGGATCTTGCTGTGATTTATGCCAAAGAGTGTTCTTGGTACGTGGGCCTCTCACTGCTGTGGCCTCTCCTGTTGCGGAGCACAGTCTCCAGATGCGCAGTCTCAGCAACCATGGCTCACAGGCCCAGACACTCCACGGCATGTACCATACTGTCTTGATTACTGTAGCCTTGTTGTATAGTCTGAAGTCAGGGAGGCTGATTCCTCCAGCTCCGTTTTTCTTTCTCAAGTTTGCTTTGGCTATTCGGGGTCTTTTGTGTTTCCATACAAATTGTGAATTTTTTTGTTCTAGTTCTGTGAAAAATGCCATTGGTAGTTTGATAGGGATTACATTGAATCTGTAGATTACTTTCGGTAGTATAGTCTTTTTTTTTTTTTTGTGGTACGTGGGCCTCTCACTGCTGTGGCCTCTCCTGTTGCGGAGCACAGTCTCCAGATGCGCAGTCTCAGCAACCATGGCTCACAGGCCCAGACACTCCACGGCATGTGGGATCTTCCTGGACCAGGGCACGAACTTGTGTCCCCTGCATCAGCAGGCGGACTCTCAACCACTGTGCCGCCAGGGAAGCCCAGTATAGTCATTTTTAATGTTGATTCTTCCATTCCAAGAACATGGTATATTTCTCCATCTGTTTGTATCACCTTTAATTTCTTTCATCAGTGTATTATAGTTTTCTGCATACAAGCCTTTTGTCTCCTTAGGTAGGTTTATTCCTATGTATTTTATTCTTTTTATTGCAATAGTAAATGGGATTGTTTCCTTAATTTCTCTTTCAGATTTTTCTTCATTAGTGTATAGGAATGGCAGAGATTTCTGTGCAGCAATTTTGTATCCTGCTACTTTACCAAATTCATTGATTAGCTCTAGTAGTATTCTCTTAGCATCTTTAGGATTCTCCATGTATAGTAAGTGTCATATCATCTGTAAACAGTGATAGCTTTACTTCTTCTTTTCCAATTCGGATTCCTTTCATTTCTTTTTTCTTCTCTGATTGCTGTGGCTAAAACTTACAAAACTATGTTAAATATTATTGGTGAGAATGGACAACTTTGTCTTATTCCTGATCTTAGAGGAAATGGTTTCAGTTTTTCAACATTGAGCACGATGTTGACTGTCGGTTTGTCAATTATGGTCTTTATTATGTTGAGGTAGGTTTTCTATATTCCTACTTTCTGGAGAGTTTTTATCATAAATTGGTGTTGAATTTTGTTGAAAGCTTTTTCTGTATCTATTGAGATGATCATATGGTTTTTATCCTTAGGTTTGTTAATATGGTATATCACAATGATTGATTTGCATATATTGAAGAATCCTTGCATTCCTGGGATAAACCCCACTTGATCGTGGTGTATGATCCTTTTAATGTGCTGTTGGATTCTGTTTGCTAGTATTTTGTTGAGGATTTTTGCATCTATGTTCATCAGTGATATTGGCCTGTAGTTTTCTTTTTTGTGATATCTTTGTCTGGTTTTGGTATCAGGGTGATGGTGGCCTCATAGAAAAAGTTTGGGAGTGTTCCTCCCTCTGCTATATTTTGGAAGAGTTTGAGAAAGATAGCTGTTAGCTTTTTTCTAAATGTTTGATAGAATTTGCCTGTGAAACCATCTGGTCCTGGCCTTTAGTTTGTTGGAAGATTTTAAATCACAGTTTCAATTCCAGTGCTTATGATTGGTCTGTTTATAAATATTTTATTTCTTCATGGTTCAGTCTTGGAAGGTTGTGCTTTTCTAAGAATTTGTCGATTTCTTCAAGCTTGTCCATTTTATTGGCATATAGCTGCTTGTAGTAATCCCTCATGATTCTTCGTCTTTCTGCAGTGTCACTTGTAACTTCTCCCTTTTCATTTCTAACTCTGTTGATTTGGTCTTCTCCCTTTTTTTCTTGATGAGTCTGGGTAGTGGTTTATCAATTTTGTTTATCTTCTCAAAGAAGCAGCATTTAGTTTTATTGATTTTTGCTATTTTATCCTTTATTTCTTTTTCATTTATTTCTGATCTCGTATTTATGATTTCTTTCCTTCTGCTAACTTTGGGGGTTTTTTTGTTCTTCTTTCTCTAATTGCTTTAGGTGTAAGTTTAGGTTGTTTATTTGACATTTTTCTTGTTTCTTGAGGTAGGATTGTATTGCTATAAACAATACTGCTTTTGCTGTATTGAATTGCTTTTGCTGTATCCCATAGGTTTGGGATCGTCGTGTTTTCATTGTCATTTGTTTCTAGGTATTTTTTGATTTCCTCTTTGATTTCTTCAGTGATCTCTTGGTTATTTAGTAGCATATTGTTTAGCCTCTATGTGTTTGTATTTTTTAAAGTTTTTTTCTGTAACTGATATCTAGTCTCATACTGTTGTGATCAGGAAAGATATCTGGTACAATTTCAATTTTTTTAAATTTATCAGGGCTTGATTTGTGATTCAAGGTATGATCTATCCTGGAGAATGTTCCATGAGCACTTGAGAAGAAAGTGTATTCTGTTGTTTTTGAATGGAATGTCTTATAAATATCAATTAAGTCCATCTTGTTTACTGTGTCATTTAAAGCTTGTGTTTCCTTATTTATTTTCATTTTGGATGATTTGTCCATTGGTGAAAGTGGGGTGTTAATGTCCCCTACTATGATTGTGTTACTGTCGATTTCCCTTTTTATGGCTATTAGCCTTTGCCTATGTATTGAGGCGCTCCTATGTTGGGTGCATAAATACTTACAATTGTTATATCTTCTTCTTGGATTTATCCCTTGTTGATTATGTAGTGACCTTTTTTGTCTCTTTTAATAGTCTTTATTTTAAAGTCTATTATGTGTGAAATGAGAATTGCTACTCCAGGTTTCTTTTAATTTCTATTTGCATGGAATATCTTTTTCCATCCCCTCACTTTCAGTCTGTACATGTCCCTAGGTCTGAAGTGGGTCTCTGGTAGACAGCATATATACGGGTC
>NC_041232.1:42098938-42100513 GCF_002837175.3 Physeter macrocephalus
TAGGATTGTATTGCTATAAACAATACTGCTTTTGCTGTATTGAATTGCTTTTGCTGTATCCCATAGGTTTGGGATCGTCGTGTTTTCATTGTCATTTGTTTCTAGGTATTTTTTGATTTCCTCTTTGATTTCTTCAGTGATCTCTTGGTTATTTAGTAGCATATTGTTTAGCCTCTATGTGTTTGTATTTTTTAAAGTTTTTTTCTGTAACTGATATCTAGTCTCATACTGTTGTGATCAGGAAAGATATCTGGTACAATTTCAATTTTTTTAAATTTATCAGGGCTTGATTTGTGATTCAAGGTATGATCTATCCTGGAGAATGTTCCATGAGCACTTGAGAAGAAAGTGTATTCTGTTGTTTTTGAATGGAATGTCTTATAAATATCAATTAAGTCCATCTTGTTTACTGTGTCATTTAAAGCTTGTGTTTCCTTATTTATTTTCATTTTGGATGATTTGTCCATTGGTGAAAGTGGGGTGTTAATGTCCCCTACTATGATTGTGTTACTGTCGATTTCCCTTTTTATGGCTATTAGCCTTTGCCTATGTATTGAGGCGCTCCTATGTTGGGTGCATAAATACTTACAATTGTTATATCTTCTTCTTGGATTTATCCCTTGTTGATTATGTAGTGACCTTTTTTGTCTCTTTTAATAGTCTTTATTTTAAAGTCTATTATGTGTGAAATGAGAATTGCTACTCCAGGTTTCTTTTAATTTCTATTTGCATGGAATATCTTTTTCCATCCCCTCACTTTCAGTCTGTACATGTCCCTAGGTCTGAAGTGGGTCTCTGGTAGACAGCATATATACGGGTCTTGTTTTTGTGTCTATTCCGCCAGTCTATGTCTTTTGGTTGGAGCATTTAAGCCATTTAGTTCCTTTAGCATTTGTTGTAAAGCTGGTTTGGTGGTGCTGAATTCTCTTAACTTTTGCTTGTCTGTGAAGATTTTAATTTCACCATTAAATCTGAATGAGATCCTTGTTGGGTAGATTAATTTTGATTGTAGGTTTTTCCCTTTCATCACTTTAAATATGTCCTGCCATTTCCTTCTGGCTTGCAGAGTTTCTGCTGAAAGACCATCTGTTAACCTTATGGGGATTCCCTAGTAGGTTTTTTGTTGCTTTTCCCTGGCTGCTTTTAATATTTTTTCTTCATATTAATTTTTGATAGTTTGATTAATATGTATCTTGGTGTGTTTCTCCTTGGATTTATCCTGTATGGGACTCTCTGTGCTTCCTAGACTTGATTGAGTATTTCCTTTTCCATGTTATGGAAGTTTTCAACTATAATCTCTTCAAATATTTTCTCAGACCTTTTCTTTCTCTCTTCTTTTTCAGGCACCCCTATAATTCGAATGTTGGTTCATTTAATGTTGGCCCAGATGTCTCCGAGACTGTCTTCAATTCTTTTCATTCTTTTTTTCTTTATTCTGCTCTGTGGTAGTTATATCCTCTATTTTATCTTCCAGGTCACTTATCTGTTCTTCTGCCTCAGTTACCCTGCTATTGACTCCTTCTAGAGAATTTTAAATTTCATTTATTGTGTTGTTCATCATTGTTTGTTTGTTCC
>NC_041232.1:42100704-42102428 GCF_002837175.3 Physeter macrocephalus
TTTCCAAGATTTTGGATCATCTTTACTATCATTACTCTGAATTCATTTTCAGGTAGACTGCCTATTTCCTCTTCATTTGTTTGGTCTGGTGGGGTTTTACCTTGCTCCTTCATGTGCTGCATACTTCTCTGTCTTCCCATTTTGCTTAACTTACTGTGTTTGGGGTCTCCTTTTTGCAGGCTGTAGGTTCGTTGTTCCCTTTGTTTTTGGTGTCTGCCCCCAGTGGCTAAGGTTGGTTCAGTGGGTTGTGTAGGCTTCCTGGTGGAGGGGACTGGTGCCTGTGTTCTGGTGGGTGGGGATGGATCTTGTCTTTCTGTTAGGCCAAACACCATTGGGTGGTGTGTTTTGGGGTGTCTGTGAACTTAGTATGATTTTAGGCAGCCTATCTGCTAATGGGTGCGTTTGGGTTCCTGTCTTGCTAGTTGTTTGGCATGGGGCTTCCAGCACTGCAGCTTGCTGGGCCTGGGAAGTCTCTGGTGTCCAATGTCCTGAACTCAGCTCTCACACCTCAGAGGCTCAGGACTGACAGCGGGGTGGAGCACCAAGACCCTGACAGCCGCATGGCTCAGAAGAAAAGGGAGAAAAAAAGAAAGAAAAAAATTAAAATAAATAAAAATAAAATAAATTATTAAAATAAAAAAATTAAGAAGTAGTAAAAAAAAGAAGCGAGCAACCAAACCAATAAACAAACCCACCAATGATAACAAGCGCTAAAACTACACTAAGATAAGCATACAATTCAGAAACAAGTCAGTCACAGACAGCAAACCCCAAGTGTACAGTTGCTTTCAAAGTCCACTGCCTCAATTTTGGGTTGATTCATTGTCTATTCAGATATTCCACAGATGCAGGGTACATCAAGTTGATTGTGGAGATTTAATCCGCTGCTCGTGAGGCTGCTGAGAGAGATTTCCCTTTCTCTTCTTTGTTCTCACAGCTCCTGGGGTTCAGCTTTGGATATGGCCCCACCTCTGCATGTAGGCCACCCTGAAGCTTCTGTTCCTGCCCAGACAGGACGAGGTTAAAGCAGTGACTGATTAGAGGGCTCTGGCTCACTCATGCCAGGGGGAGGGAGGGGTATGGTAGTCATAATTGGAATTGTGGGGCAAGCCTGTGGCAGCAGAGGCTGGCGTGAACATTGCAACAGCCTGAGGCATGCCGTGTGTTCTCCTGGGGAAGTTGTCCCTGGATCACACGACCCTGGCGGTGGCAGGCTGCACAGGCTCCTGGGGGTGGGGGGGCGTGGATAGTAACCTGTGCTTGCACACACGTTTTTTGGCGGCTGCAGCAGCAGCGTTAGCATTTCATGCCCGTCTCTGGGGTCCGAGCGGTTAGCTGCAGTTCACGCCAATCTCTAGAGTTTGTTTAGGTGGTGCTCTGAATCCCGTCTCCTCAAGCACCCCAAAACAATGGTCTCTTGCCTCTTAGGCAGGTCCAGACTTTTTCCCGGACTCCCTCCCGGCTAGCTGTGGCGCACTAGCCCCCTTCAGGCTGTGTTCACGCAGCCAACCCCAGTCCTCTCCCTGGGATCTGACCTCCGAAGCCCGAGCCTCAGCTCCCAGCCCCCGCCCGTCCCGGCGGGTGAGCAGACAAGCCTCTTGGGCTGGTGAGTGCTGGTTGGCACTGATCCTCTGTGAGGGAATCTGTCCACTTTGCCCCCTGCACCCCTGATGCTGCACTCTCCTCTGTGGCTCTGAAGCTTCCCCACCCCTGCCTGCCCCCCC
>NC_041232.1:42102580-42116982 GCF_002837175.3 Physeter macrocephalus
TCACAGCTCCCTCCTACAGGTTCAGGTCCCATCCCTATTCTTTTGTCTCTGTTTTTTCTTTTTTCTTTTGCCCTACCCAGGTACGTGGGGAGTTTCTTGCCTTTTGGGAGGTCTGAGGTCTTCTTCCAGAGTTCAGTAGGTGTTTTGTAGGATTTGTTACACATGTAGATCTATTTTTGATATATTTGTGGGGAGGAAGGTGATCTCCATGTCATATTCCTCTGCTATCTTGAAGGTCCACCACTAGGACACAGTTTTCAAAAGCAACCTACAGCTATCTCCGCTCAAAATGTCATAGTAATTAACTACTTCTTGATTTGGACTCTATCTTAAGTAAATGAAATGCAATTGTGAATGAAGAAAAGTAACAGAAAATAACTAAGAATTGATGTTTTCCAGTATCAGTGAACTGTGGTCAGCACATTTTGGTAGAAAACACTTTCCTTTGTTCAATTAATCGACACAGCCCCTAACATGGGGTTTCTAGAAAATCTCTTGGAATAGTAGTTTATTTGAAGTCATTCAAGTGATTGAGACAAATATTTTATACTTGAGCACCCTAAATGGCAAAGTTTTTGGGTATCAGGTTTGAAGATCAGGAAGGTAAATTCTGCTTCTGGATAATCTTGCCTATTTGCTTAATGAATCAAATGTTTCTGTGGTACAATTAGGTACACATGATGTGTTTGGTAATATATGGGGAAGAGAACCAAGGAAAACCTTGTCCCTGTCTGCAAGGGCATATAATCTCCATGAAGAGACTGAGAAAAGTATTGACAAATAACAGTGTTGCATAATCAAAGGGAATAATAGCATTGTAGAGCATCGTGAGGGGTAAGGCATAATACGTTAACACTGTGGGGATTTGAGGAAGGTTTGGAAGAAAATATGGTTGCATGGAAGTTGAATTTGAAGGGTGAAGGAAGCTTTCAATAAAAATAGACGTGAAAAACATTCCAGGATGGAAGAATAATATGAGCAGTGATGGCTTTGTAAATTTTAAATGGTTGTGAAGGATCCAATAGTTGTGACTGGCCAGAAAAATGAGTGTTTGAAGGACATAGGCTCATAGAGGGAAGAAGATATTTGAATCTTCATCTTACAGATGAAAAGGCCAAGTCCAGGTGCCCTGAGTACCAGACCAGGGCTCTCTCTGTTTTAACCTGTGAACACTGAGAGATGGAGGCTATCCAGATAAGGTAGGGCTGGATTGCACATGGCTGGTTATCTCTCTTTTTCTGGGACCATGGCTGAAAAAGACTTGTCAAGACTAGGTAGCAAAATGTAGTGGGTGGAGTGAGATGATAAATGATTATTTTTAGTAGCCGTTATCAAATTTTCTTGTAAGAACAGCCTACTTTAGGTCATTACCTTGAGACACAGCATTAGATGGGATAACCTACTTGGAAAAGTAATCCTCTGTGTCTGCTTCCTTCTATATAAAATGGAGTTAATGACAATATCTACCTCACAGATCACTAAGGCAACAACTGAGAGTATTCATTCATTTCAAGCACTTTGCACAGTGCCAGGAACATGATAAATGTAAAATGAATGTTAGATATCATTATTGTCATTGCTATTGTTGGTGTTTCTAGAAGCTGGAAGAAGAGGAGTGAGGAGAAAATAATACCACCAACAAAAGTATAAACTCTGAATGAGACATGAACCGAAATTTATGGGTGGAGAAAAGCAGAAGGGGTGAAAGAGATGATAGGAGTTCCTTTCTAGTAGAGTAAAGAAAATTGCTAAGAATGGTTGAGATACTTTGAATAATGAAAATCTAATCAATTTTAACTTACTTGTTTCTCATTCTTTCTTTCCAGGTGGAAACTAGAAACCAAGTCAAGGTTGACTAGGGGCAAATGTAGTACAGGAAATTTGCAGAAATCTTCAGGAAGTCCAAGAAGTCAAGAATTTCACTCACGGTGACATGGGGAAGGTAGACCATCAAGGGGTTCAACCAGAGATCAAGGGGCAACATGATCCTAACTGGCTTTTGCTTTCCCACACCCAGAAAACCAAAGCTTTTATTTGGCAGTTGACTTATTAAATTCTCAACTGAGAACTCCAGGACTAATGTAAACACTTGACTAGTTAATAATACTTAAGAGTTTGTTTTCCTATACTTTTTATATTGATACTTTCAATTGTTATTGTATGATTCAATAAAACTGAACCAACTATATTAGTATCTGTTTCAGTTTCAGTTTTATGGTACGGTATTGGCTTGAAACAGTGCTCATTGATAGGTTAGAAATGGATTCACAAGTGCTTTGAAAAGTGCTTTAGGGTTTTGAGACAACCGTTATATATCAAGTTTTTTATTAGGTGGGGAAGGTTAGTGGGAAGTACATTGGACTGGAAGTCAGGAGATCTTGAACAAATTACATCCAGTTGAATTATAATTTCCTCTCCCCTAAAATAAAGTGAATGCTTGTTTCGCATAGTCATTGGAAAAATAAAATATCTCTGTATAACTAGTCCAGTGCTAGGAACATACCTGAATCAAAAAAAAAAAAAAAAACTTGCATGCATTCTTTCAACAAATGTTTCTTGGCTACTTATCACGTGCCAAGTACTATACTCAGTGATGTGGGCAAAGCAATGAAGAAGGTATTCCTTACCCTTAAGAAGCTCAGTTCTAGTGGGGAGTTAGAAAACACACACACATAAATAAAATAGTTATAACCTTTAATAACTGCATGAAAAAAACCAACAAGGGGATGAACAAAGAGTGTTCAGAGAGTTATCTAACAGAGAGTTAGATAAGCTTGATGATTTTACTACTTGCTTATCAAGAGGTCACTGTTTTTGAATGACATAGATTTAAGAGACTATTGTTCTTAAAAATAAAGTAGCTCATAACATATATTTATTTTCACCTTTCCTTTCCATTCTAACATGCCACCTATTTGGCTTCGGATGATCTCTGTTGGGTCAAAAAATTCTAATAATTCATTTGCAATGATTTAGTTTTATTGCTGGTCATGAACACATAATGTATATCACTCTGCCTCCTACTCTGTCCAAATTTGATTAATTATTTTATCTTGGAAAGGTAAAGAATTAAAAGTTGGGGCAACAAGGGGTTTGGTTGCAGTTTGTTAAGAATCATGTGTCAAAGGAAATGTCAGCTTTGTAATTTATGGCCTTTCAAATACTGAAACTTGGCAATTGTCTGAATCTATGCATTTATTATTATCTTTTTTAGTGGAAGAATAAACCTTCGGTGACTTGAGTCGTCTAAATAATCATTTTACAACTCAAACAGTTCTCTTTTCTCTTATGCGGCGGGATTGCTTGATTTTTAGAACTGTTTTAGCCAGGTGATAATTTATATAGAAATCTTTAAGCAGAACACATAGCTCTATCCTTAAAATGTTTTTTGAAGGAAAAAAAAAGCATGCCTAAGGGACTTTT
The DNA here is from genome assembly GCF_002837175.3 of Physeter macrocephalus. NCBI lineage: Eukaryota > Metazoa > Chordata > Mammalia > Artiodactyla > Physeteridae > Physeter > Physeter macrocephalus. The sequence goes on from NC_041232.1 coordinate 42,106,004, forward strand.
GGAGTTACCTACTCTGATTTTATCTGAGAATTTGTTGTAATAGGAAGTTATAAAGAGAAAAGACAATACAGATTTCCAATTCTGATATAACCAGTTGGGATGGCTATTTCTAAAATGTTCACCCATCTCTTGAGTTGAGATTCAGCTGAGTCTAGCCTCATACAGTGTTGGAGTTGAAAGAGACCTGAGAAGGATGATTGCTGAAACTGACAAGAGGTCAGAATCTCCTAAGAAGCTTACAAAATATACCCATTCCTGGGTTCTATCCCAGTTATACTAAATCAAATCCTGACAGGGTAGGGCCAAGGAATCTGTGTGTTTATCAACTTCTCATAATGATAAGCAGCTAAATTTGGAAATTTTTAAAAATGCAGTTGAGGACATGGAGGTCCACTGTTTTTATGGGAATTTAAAATATAAACAGTAAAAGAGGTAGTCATTCATTCATTTATTCTTTTTTTTAAATGAAGAGCTGCTTTATCATATGTACAATATTAGGTAGAAGCAGGGGATGCAAAGATGAAAAAATATGATCCCTGACCTCAAATATCAATATTTTTCTTGTTAGTATCAAAGGGACATAATCATGTAAATAAGTATATAAACATATTTACACAGAGCATCAAAGAATGCATTTATTTTTATTTACTCTTTGAAAAAATATGAGTGCAATTACTATTATTCCCAATCTACTCTTCCTCTTTTTCTACTTTAAGCAGAGATATAACACATGTGATTAGCAAATTTCCTTCATGGGAACAATAGCTTAAATATAAAAGAATAAATGTGAACATTTATTTAGTACTAACAATATTCTAGGCACTGTATTTGGTACTTTATATGTGTTAACATATAATCCTCATAACAACTTTATGAAACAGGGGCTAACATTCTATTTTATAACTGATGAAACTGAAGTTTAAGTAACACGTTCAAAATCACACAGCACATTGGTAGTAGCACTAGACGTTGAGGTTCAGAGTTAGTGTGCTTATTTACCGTATGATTGCATCTATCTGGAATAAAGAAAAAACAAAAATTATTTTTGGTATGAAAAAATCCAGTGGTATATTTTTGCCAGTGACAAACAAAACAATGGTATTCTGACTTTCAACAAGATGGGAAATCACTAGAATAAACTAAACATCACAAGCCCTTTGTTTCTATTTCCATAATATACACACCACCACCCCCAACCACAAACTGAATATGGGGAAACAGTACTCTCTGCAGACACTAGAGAAAAATAAATCACCCTGAGATTTGACAACAATAAAATTTTCACCGCACACTAATCAAACAGATAGAAAGAGGGCCATGGTTTCCAAGATTTTGGATCATCTTTACTATCATTACTCTGAATTCATTTTCAGGTAGACTGCCTATTTCCTCTTCATTTGTTTGGTCTGGTGGGGTTTTACCTTGCTCCTTCATGTGCTGCATACTTCTCTGTCTTCCCATTTTGCTTAACTTACTGTGTTTGGGGTCTCCTTTTTGCAGGCTGTAGGTTCGTTGTTCCCTTTGTTTTTGGTGTCTGCCCCCAGTGGCTAAGGTTGGTTCAGTGGGTTGTGTAGGCTTCCTGGTGGAGGGGACTGGTGCCTGTGTTCTGGTGGGTGGGGATGGATCTTGTCTTTCTGTTAGGCCAAACACCATTGGGTGGTGTGTTTTGGGGTGTCTGTGAACTTAGTATGATTTTAGGCAGCCTATCTGCTAATGGGTGCGTTTGGGTTCCTGTCTTGCTAGTTGTTTGGCATGGGGCTTCCAGCACTGCAGCTTGCTGGGCCTGGGAAGTCTCTGGTGTCCAATGTCCTGAACTCAGCTCTCACACCTCAGAGGCTCAGGACTGACAGCGGGGTGGAGCACCAAGACCCTGACAGCCGCATGGCTCAGAAGAAAAGGGAGAAAAAAAGAAAGAAAAAAATTAAAATAAATAAAAATAAAATAAATTATTAAAATAAAAAAATTAAGAAGTAGTAAAAAAAAGAAGCGAGCAACCAAACCAATAAACAAACCCACCAATGATAACAAGCGCTAAAACTACACTAAGATAAGCATACAATTCAGAAACAAGTCAGTCACAGACAGCAAACCCCAAGTGTACAGTTGCTTTCAAAGTCCACTGCCTCAATTTTGGGTTGATTCATTGTCTATTCAGATATTCCACAGATGCAGGGTACATCAAGTTGATTGTGGAGATTTAATCCGCTGCTCGTGAGGCTGCTGAGAGAGATTTCCCTTTCTCTTCTTTGTTCTCACAGCTCCTGGGGTTCAGCTTTGGATATGGCCCCACCTCTGCATGTAGGCCACCCTGAAGCTTCTGTTCCTGCCCAGACAGGACGAGGTTAAAGCAGTGACTGATTAGAGGGCTCTGGCTCACTCATGCCAGGGGGAGGGAGGGGTATGGTAGTCATAATTGGAATTGTGGGGCAAGCCTGTGGCAGCAGAGGCTGGCGTGAACATTGCAACAGCCTGAGGCATGCCGTGTGTTCTCCTGGGGAAGTTGTCCCTGGATCACACGACCCTGGCGGTGGCAGGCTGCACAGGCTCCTGGGGGTGGGGGGGCGTGGATAGTAACCTGTGCTTGCACACACGTTTTTTGGCGGCTGCAGCAGCAGCGTTAGCATTTCATGCCCGTCTCTGGGGTCCGAGCGGTTAGCTGCAGTTCACGCCAATCTCTAGAGTTTGTTTAGGTGGTGCTCTGAATCCCGTCTCCTCAAGCACCCCAAAACAATGGTCTCTTGCCTCTTAGGCAGGTCCAGACTTTTTCCCGGACTCCCTCCCGGCTAGCTGTGGCGCACTAGCCCCCTTCAGGCTGTGTTCACGCAGCCAACCCCAGTCCTCTCCCTGGGATCTGACCTCCGAAGCCCGAGCCTCAGCTCCCAGCCCCCGCCCGTCCCGGCGGGTGAGCAGACAAGCCTCTTGGGCTGGTGAGTGCTGGTTGGCACTGATCCTCTGTGAGGGAATCTGTCCACTTTGCCCCCTGCACCCCTGATGCTGCACTCTCCTCTGTGGCTCTGAAGCTTCCCCACCCCTGCCTGCCCCCCGTCTCCACCCGTGAAGGGGCTTCCTAGTGTGTGGAAACCTTTCCTCCTTCACAGCTCCCTCCTAGAGGTTCAGGTCCCATCCCTATTCTTTTGTCTCTGTTTTTTCTTTTTTCTTTTGCCCTACCCAGGTACGTGGGGAGTTTCTTGCCTTTTGGGAGGTCTGAGGTCTTCTTCCAGAGTTCAGTAGGTGTTTTGTAGGATTTGTTACACATGTAGATCTATTTTTGATATATTTGTGGGGAGGAAGGTGATCTCCATGTCATATTCCTCTGCTATCTTGAAGGTCCACCACTAGGACACAGTTTTCAAAAGCAACCTACAGCTATCTCCGCTCAAAATGTCATAGTAATTAACTACTTCTTGATTTGGACTCTATCTTAAGTAAATGAAATGCAATTGTGAATGAAGAAAAGTAACAGAAAATAACTAAGAATTGATGTTTTCCAGTATCAGTGAACTGTGGTCAGCACATTTTGGTAGAAAACACTTTCCTTTGTTCAATTAATCGACACAGCCCCTAACATGGGGTTTCTAGAAAATCTCTTGGAATAGTAGTTTATTTGAAGTCATTCAAGTGATTGAGACAAATATTTTATACTTGAGCACCCTAAATGGCAAAGTTTTTGGGTATCAGGTTTGAAGATCAGGAAGGTAAATTCTGCTTCTGGATAATCTTGCCTATTTGCTTAATGAATCAAATGTTTCTGTGGTACAATTAGGTACACATGATGTGTTTGGTAATATATGGGGAAGAGAACCAAGGAAAACCTTGTCCCTGTCTGCAAGGGCATATAATCTCCATGAAGAGACTGAGAAAAGTATTGACAAATAACAGTGTTGCATAATCAAAGGGAATAATAGCATTGTAGAGCATCGTGAGGGGTAAGGCATAATACGTTAACACTGTGGGGATTTGAGGAAGGTTTGGAAGAAAATATGGTTGCATGGAAGTTGAATTTGAAGGGTGAAGGAAGCTTTCAATAAAAATAGACGTGAAAAACATTCCAGGATGGAAGAATAATATGAGCAGTGATGGCTTTGTAAATTTTAAATGGTTGTGAAGGATCCAATAGTTGTGACTGGCCAGAAAAATGAGTGTTTGAAGGACATAGGCTCATAGAGGGAAGAAGATATTTGAATCTTCATCTTACAGATGAAAAGGCCAAGTCCAGGTGCCCTGAGTACCAGACCAGGGCTCTCTCTGTTTTAACCTGTGAACACTGAGAGATGGAGGCTATCCAGATAAGGTAGGGCTGGATTGCACATGGCTGGTTATCTCTCTTTTTCTGGGACCATGGCTGAAAAAGACTTGTCAAGACTAGGTAGCAAAATGTAGTGGGTGGAGTGAGATGATAAATGATTATTTTTAGTAGCCGTTATCAAATTTTCTTGTAAGAACAGCCTACTTTAGGTCATTACCTTGAGACACAGCATTAGATGGGATAACCTACTTGGAAAAGTAATCCTCTGTGTCTGCTTCCTTCTATATAAAATGGAGTTAATGACAATATCTACCTCACAGATCACTAAGGCAACAACTGAGAGTATTCATTCATTTCAAGCACTTTGCACAGTGCCAGGAACATGATAAATGTAAAATGAATGTTAGATATCATTATTGTCATTGCTATTGTTGGTGTTTCTAGAAGCTGGAAGAAGAGGAGTGAGGAGAAAATAATACCACCAACAAAAGTATAAACTCTGAATGAGACATGAACCGAAATTTATGGGTGGAGAAAAGCAGAAGGGGTGAAAGAGATGATAGGAGTTCCTTTCTAGTAGAGTAAAGAAAATTGCTAAGAATGGTTGAGATACTTTGAATAATGAAAATCTAATCAATTTTAACTTACTTGTTTCTCATCCTTTCTTTCCAGGTGGAAACTAGAAACCAAGTCAAGGTTGACTAGGGGCAAATGTAGTACAGGAAATTTGCAGAAATCTTCAGGAAGTCCAAGAAGTCAAGAATTTCACTCACGGTGACATGGGGAAGGTAGACCATCAAGGGGTTCAACCAGAGATCAAGGGGCAACATGATCCTAACTGGCTTTTGCTTTCCCACACCCAGAAAACCAAAGCTTTTTATTTGGCAGTTGACTTATTAAATTCTCAACTGAGAACTCCAGGACTAATGTAAACACTTGACTAGTTAATAATACTTAAGAGTTTGTTTTCCTATACTTTTTATATTGATACTTTCAATTGTTATTGTATGATTCAATAAAACTGAACCAACTATATTAGTATCTGTTTCAGTTTCAGTTTTATGGTACGGTATTGGCTTGAAACAGTGCTCATTGATAGGTTAGAAATGGATTCACAAGTGCTTTGAAAAGTGCTTTAGGGTTTTGAGACAACCGTTATATATCAAGTTTTTTATTAGGTGGGGAAGGTTAGTGGGAAGTACATTGGACTGGAAGTCAGGAGATCTTGAACAAATTACATCCAGTTGAATTATAATTTCCTCTCCCCTAAAATAAAGTGAATGCTTGTTTCGCATAGTCATTGGAAAAATAAAATATCTCTGTATAACTAGTCCAGTGCTAGGAACATACCTGAATCAAAAAAAAAAAAAAAACTTGCATGCATTCTTTCAACAAATGTTTCTTGGCTACTTATCACGTGCCAAGTACTATACTCAGTGATGTGGGCAAAGCAATGAAGAAGGTATTCCTTACCCTTAAGAAGCTCAGTTCTAGTGGGGAGTTAGAAAACACACACACATAAATAAAATAGTTATAACCTTTAATAACTGCATGAAAAAAACCAACAAGGGGATGAACAAAGAGTGTTCAGAGAGTTATCTAACAGAGAGTTAGATAAGCTTGATGATTTTACTACTTGCTTATCAAGAGGTCACTGTTTTTGAATGACATAGATTTAAGAGACTATTGTTCTTAAAAATAAAGTAGCTCATAACATATATTTATTTTCACCTTTCCTTTCCATTCTAACATGCCACCTATTTGGCTTCGGATGATCTCTGTTGGGTCAAAAAATTCTAATAATTCATTTGCAATGATTTAGTTTTATTGCTGGTCATGAACACATAATGTATATCACTCTGCCTCCTACTCTGTCCAAATTTGATTAATTATTTTATCTTGGAAAGGTAAAGAATTAAAAGTTGGGGCAACAAGGGGTTTGGTTGCAGTTTGTTAAGAATCATGTGTCAAAGGAAATGTCAGCTTTGTAATTTATGGCCTTTCAAATACTGAAACTTGGCAATTGTCTGAATCTATGCATTTATTATTATCTTTTTTAGTGGAAGAATAAACCTTCGGTGACTTGAGTCGTCTAAATAATCATTTTACAACTCAAACAGTTCTCTTTTCTCTTATGCGGCGGGATTGCTTGATTTTTAGAACTGTTTTAGCCAGGTGATAATTTATATAGAAATCTTTAAGCAGAACACATAGCTCTATCCTTAAAATGTTTTTTGAAGGAAAAAAAAAGCATGCCTAAGGGACTTTTGGAGTTACCTACTCTGATTTTATCTGAGAATTTGTTGTAATAGGAAGTTATAAAGAGAAAAGACAATACAGATTTCCAATTCTGATATAACCAGTTGGGATGGCTATTTCTAAAATGTTCACCCATCTCTTGAGTTGAGATTCAGCTGAGCCTAGCCTCATACAGTGTTGGAGTTGAAAGAGACCTGAGAAGGATGATTGCTGAAACTGACAAGAGGTCAGAATCTCCTAAGAAGCTTACAAAATATACCCATTCCTGGGTTCTATCCCAGTTATACTAAATCAAATCCTGACAGGGTAGGGCCAAGGAATCTGTGTGTTTATCAACTTCTCATAATGATAAGCAGCTAAATTTGGAAATTTTTAAAAATGCAGTTGAGGACATGGAGGTCCACTGTTTTTATGGGAATTTAAAATATAAACAGTAAAAGAGGTAGTCATTCATTCATTTATTCTTTTTTTTAAATGAAGAGCTGCTTTATCATATGTACAATATTAGGTAGAAGCAGGGGATGCAAAGATGAAAAAATATGATCCCTGACCTCAAATATCAATATTTTTCTTGTTAGTATCAAAGGGACATAATCATGTAAATAAGTATATAAACATATTTACACAGAGCATCAAAGAATGCATTTATTTTTATTTACTCTTTGAAAAAATATGAGTGCAATTACTATTATTCCCAATCTACTCTTCCTCTTTTTCTACTTTAAGCAGAGATATAACACATGTGATTAGCAAATTTCCTTCATGGGAACAATAGCTTAAATATAAAAGAATAAATGTGAACATTTATTTAGTACTAACAATATTCTAGGCACTGTATTTGGTACTTTATATGTGTTAACATATAATCCTCATAACAACTTTATGAAACAGGGGCTAACATTCTATTTTATAACTGATGAAACTGAAGTTTAAGTAACACGTTCAAAATCACACAGCACATTGGTAGTAGCACTAGACGTTGAGGTTCAGAGTTAGTGTGCTTATTTACCGTATGATTGCATCTATCTGGAATAAAGAAAAAACAAAAATTATTTTTGGTATGAAAAAATCCAGTGGTATATTTTTGCCAGTGACAAACAAAACAATGGTATTCTGACTTTCAACAAGATGGGAAATCACTAGAATAAACTAAACATCACAAGCCCTTTGTTTCTATTTCCATAATATACACACCACCACCCCCAACCACAAACTGAATATGGGGAAACAGTACTCTCTGCAGACACTAGAGAAAAATAAATCACCCTGAGATTTGACAACAATAAAATTTTCACCGCACACTAATCAAACAGATAGAAAGAGGGCCATGGCATGTGATATACTTAATTAAATCTCTGAGGGAGGAGAGGTAGTTAGCTCATAGAGCTATACGTTTTACACATGACAAAACCCAGCAATGTCAACAGCACGGAAAAGCTATCGCTCTCACCATGATGAATGCAAAGGCATAGGAGGCCCTGTCTGCTTCTGTTAAATGTAACAGAGCCTGCTTCATGTCAGAAAAATCAGGAGACTTTTATTTGGCAAGAGGTGCCTGAGTCCTGCTATTCTTATTAAAACCTACCTCTGTGTGGGATGAAGCATTCCTCAGGGAATTCTCTTGAGGCTGCTCTGGCAACCAAGAGGACCAGGCAGCTCTTCTTGAGATCAATGCATGAATATGAGCAGATGAGTATAGACAAACTGCTTCTTTATTCCTTGGAGCCCCTTGGCCATCTGAGGTTCACTTTAGGATATTTCAAAACCTGAAACCTGCTCTCAGACTTCTCTGTTTCTAATGTCCCTTCCATCTTCATAGTGTTAAACATGTGAGTATAGTTTGGGAACTATATCCGTCAGAATAGTCTCAGTTTTGCTGCAATAACAAACAACTCTCAAATCTGAGGGCATAAACCCAACAAAGGCTTATATCTTGCTCATGTCACCTGGGCAGCATGGGGAGATGGGGGATGGGGGGCCCCACTAACTGTAATTACATAAGGGACTCAGGCTGAAAGAAGATCTATCTTGACACGTGCTTTTACAATAACCAGGAAGGAGAAAAAGGGAATGTGGTAACTATACATTGACTCTTAAATCTTCTGTCTGGAAGAAATAAATGTCACTTCAGATTACCTTTCACTGACTAAAGCAAATCACATGACTGTGACTAATTTCAAAGGGAAGGAGGAAATACAACACTCACGTGCTGAAAAGAAATGACATAGACTATACATCCACAGTCCTAATGGAAAAGGACACGTATAGGAGTCATAGACATGCTGGCCAGTGCTGAGAGTGGTGGAGAATTTATGACCTGATGTCCTGGATTCCTAGTTGCTTGATTTAATGGAATGTCCTTTCTTAGGTGTCTTCTGGCACCTCATCTTGTTATCAAGGATATTTTCTTCTCTGCAGAACAGGAGGAGAAAGAATTAGGAAAAAAGAATATGGACCATGCATTTCTGAGATGCCTATGTGCTGTTTTTCAGAATAAAAACTCAATAGCTTTTGCCTAAAAAGCAAAACAGATGATAGGTGATTGTGTATGTTTCTTGCTCAAGTCTACTCAAGACTCCAAAACCTTCTAAAGGACTGCTCAGGGAATACTTGTGTCACACTGTCCCACATCACTGCTTACTCTGGTCCAGGTGGTTAGGTTTTTTGTTAAATTTTTAGAGTAACTGCATATGGGTGCAGTTATTAATGGTTGTGGAATGGCATGGTGGCCACAGTCTTATTCTCAATGGCCACCTTGTAGGGCTGGCTCTATTATGGGAATAATTCACCCCTACTGGGTACATTGTCCCAAACAACTGCCATACCACACCAAACAGTGTCTGCCCTATTTTCAAAAGCTATCCTGCTGCAGATATCATGGTTTCTAACTTTGAAGGAGGAGTAGGATAATTCCACAGTGTTCTCACATAGGACAAACACAAGAGAATCTCTTAGGTCATTAACAACATTTCTCACTTTTTTTTCAAACAACGTTATTGGAGTATAATTGCTTTACAAAGGTGTGTTAGTTTCTGCTTTATAACAAAGTAAATCAGCTATACATATACATATATCCCCATATCTCCTCTTTCTTGCGTCTCCTTCCCACCCTCCCTATCCCACCCCTCTAGGTGGTCAAAAACTACTGAGCTGATCTCCCTGTGCTATGTGGCTGCTTCCCACTAGCTATCTACTTTACATTTGGTACTGTATATATATGTCCGTGTCACTCTCTCACTTCGTCTCAGCTAACCCTTCCCATCCCCGTGTCCTAAAGTCCATTCTCTACATCTGTGTCTTTATTCCAGTCCTGTCCCTAGGTTTCTCAGAACCATTTTTTTTTTAGATTCCATATATATGTGTTAGCAAATGGTATTTGTTTTTCTCTTTCTGACTCACTTCACTCTGTATGGCAGACTCTTAGTCCATCCACCTCACTACAAATAACCCAATTTCTTTTCTTTTTATGGCTAATATTCCATTTTATATATGTGCCACATCTTCTTTATCCATTCATCTGTCGATGGACACTTAGGTTGCTTCCATGTCCTGGCTATTTTAAATAGAGCTGCAATGAACATTGTGGTACATGACTCCTTTTGAATTATGGTTTTCTCAGGGTATATGCCCAGTAGTGGGATTACTGGGTTGTATGGTAGTTCTAGTTTCAGTTTTTTAAGGAACCTCCATACTGTTCTCCATAGTGGCTGTATCAATTTACATTCCCACCAACAGTGCAAGAGGGCTCCCTTTTCTCCACATCCTCTCCAGCATTTATTGTTTTGATGATGGCCATTTTGACTGGTGTGAGGTGACATCTCATTGTAGTTTTTTTGATTTGCATTTCTCTAATGATTAGTGACGTTGAGCATCCTTTCATGTGTTTGTTGGCAATCTGTATATCTTCTTTGGAGAAATGTCTATTTAGGTCTTCTGTCCATTTTGGGATTGGGTTGTTTGTTTTTTTGATATTGAGCTGCTTGTAATTTTGGAGATTAATCCTTTGTCAGTTGCTTCATTTGCAAATATTTTCCCCCATTCTGAGGGTTGTCTTTTTGTCTTGTTTATGTTTTCTTTTGCTGTGCAAAAGCTTTTTTTTTTTTTTTTGATGTGTAAAAGCTTTTAAGTTTCATTAGGTCTCATTTTTTAATATTTGTTTTTATTTCCATTTCTCTAGGTGGTGGGGCAAATACGATCTTGCTGTGATTTATGTCCTAGAGCGTTCTGCCTATGTTTCCCTCTAAGAGCTTCATAGTGTCTGGCCTTACATTTAGGTCTTTCATCCATTTTGAGTTTATTTTTGTGTATGGTGTTAGGGAGTGTTCTAATTTACATGTAGCTCTCCAGTTTTCCCAACACCACTTATTGAAGAGGCTGTCTTTTCTCCATTGTATATTCTTGCCTCCTTTATAAAAAATAAAGTGACCATATGTGCATGGGTTTATCTCTGGGTTTTCTATCCTGTTCCATTGAT
>NC_041232.1:42117057-42144823 GCF_002837175.3 Physeter macrocephalus
TTTCTTTTTCAAGATTGCTTTGGCTATTTGGGGTCTTTTGTGTTTCCATACAAATTGTAAAATTTTTTGTTCTAGTTCTGTGAAAAATGCCATTGGTAGTTTGATAGGGATTAAATTGAATCTGTAGATTGTTTTGGGTACTATAGTCATTTTCACAATGTTGATTCTTCCAATCCAAGAACATGGTATATCTCTCCATCAGTTTGTATCATTTTAATTTCTTTCATCAGTGTCCTATAGTTTTCTACATACAGGTCTTTTGTTTCCTTAGGTAGGTTTATTCCTAGATATTTTATTCTTTTTGTAGCAATGGTAAATGGGAGTGTTTCCTTAAATTCTCTTTCAGATTTTTCATCATTAGTGTATAAGAATGCAAGAGATTTCTCTGCATTAATTTTGTATCTTGTTACTTTACCAGATTCATTGATTAGCTCTAGTAGTTTTCTGGTAGCATCTTAGGATTCTCCATGTATAGTATCATATCATCTGCAAACAGTGACAGCTTTACTTCTTCTTTTCCGATTTGCATTCCTTTTATTTCTGTTTTCTTCTCTGATTGCTGTGGCTAAAGCTTCCAAAACTATGTTGAATAATAGTGGTGAGAGTGGACAACCTTGTCTTGTTCCTGATCTTAGAGGAAGTGGTTTCAGCTTTTCACCATTGAGAATGATATTGGCTGTGGGTTTGTCATATATGTCCTTTATTATGTTATTTCTCTTCACTTTTAATTTCACATCTCATAAGGTTATGCCTTGGAGTGACAGATTTCATTTACCTCACCAGAAGATATAGTACAATATTCTTGAAAAGAACAGAAAAAGAAAACCAAATGAGTATTTATTCTAATTTACCCTCATATTTCAATTCTCTTCGCTGAAAGCCCAAGGAAAAGATTGTGCCAGAAATAGACTCACAGACAGAGAAAACAAACTTATGGTTACCAAAGGGGAAAGGGGGGGAGGGAAAAATTAGCTGTTTGGGATCAACATATACACACTACTAAATATAAAATAGATAACCAACAAGGACCTACTGTATGGCACAGGGAACTATACTCAATGTCTTGTAATTACCTGTAAGAGAAAAGAATCTGAAAAATAATATCTATATCTATATCTATCTATCTATCTCTAAATCACTTTGCTGTACCCCTGAAACTAACACAACATTTTAAACCAACTATACTTCAATTAAAATAAGGAAAAAAAAAGAGATTGTGCCAACACATTCCAATCCAGGTTACCTCCAAAATACTTTTTCCAATGGAAATAGTAGGCTTTGAAATCACTGATTTACTAAGGATCCATGTAGTTCATCCTCATCCAATCCATCAGCAAGTCCTATTGGCTCCCTTTTTAAATCTTGAATCTGACCTTTTTCACCACTTCCACACAATTACCCTAGCTTAAGCCACCGTTGTGTCTCACCACAGTTATTAAAGCAGCTTTCTAAGTGACCTCAGTGATTCTACTTTTGTTCTGCTCCAGTCTGTTCTCCACCCAACAGCCATCATGATCTTTTTCACAGTAAATCACTCCCTGTTCACAACCATTCAACAGATCTATAGCACAGGTAGAGTGAGATCAATCCTTCTATAATGGAATAAGAATTTCCAACCTCAGCCCCTGCCATTCTTCTCTTCTTTGTCTCTGTTCCAGCCCAATGGACAACTTACTGTTCCTTGAACACAATAAACATACTCAAGGTTTTTGTATATATTTTTTTCTCACTGCTTGAAATGGTTTCCCGAAAACATTCTTGGCATTTGCTTCTTCATTTGATTCAAGCATCTGGTCAAATGTTATCTTACCAGAGGACCTTTTCTTGACCACCATGTTAATTTTCTATTGATGTGTAAAAAGTATCCCAAATTGTAGTGGCTTAAAGCAGTAAGTACTCATTATCAAATAGTTTATATGGGTCAGGAATCTGGGAGCCGCTTAGCTTGATGATTCTGACAGAGAAGTTTCAGTCACATCAGCCAGGGCTGTAGCCATCTGGGGCTTGACCAGAGCTGAATATCCCCCTTCAGACGTGGCTCGTTCACAGATCTGACAAGTGAATGCTGGTAGTCTGCAGAAGGCCCTAGTGCCTCACCACGTGGACATCTTCTGGAGACGGTTGAGTGTATTTGCGACATGGCAACTGGTGTTCCCCAAAGTGGGTGCTCCAAGACAGAGAGAAAAAAGAAAAAGCCTCAACATGGTTTCTATCTTACTCTTGGATGTCAGCACACCTTCTCTTCCACCTTCTTCTATTTGTAGGAATAATAAATCTGGCCCACACTCAAGGGAAAAGAAATTAGGCTCCATCTCTTGAAGGGAAGAGGATCAAACAATTTGTGTCATATTTTTAAAAATCATCATAACTATATTTCACCCTTCCTACCCATCACCCTACTTCGTTTATCTTTATGCCACTCATGATATATCTCTAAAGAGGCAACAAAGTGAAGTTGAGAATATGGACTCTGAGACCAGACTGTCTTAATTCAAATTCCAATTGTACCACTTATAGGAAATAAAAGCTTGGACAAAATAAACCAGAGACAGAACTTCTCTGTGCCTCAGTTTTTACATCTGTAAAATGGGCTACACATACCCATTTTAAGGACCTACCTTAAAGGGTTATGGTGAGAAATAAAGGAATAGGTAGATAGAGAGATAGATAATGGATAGATAGATGAGAGAAATAGCACTTAGCACAAAAAACTACAGAAGTATTATATATTATTCTCAATACAACTACTGTTATTATTACTATTATTTTTAGTAAACATAAAAGTATTTGTTTATTCCTGTCTTACCAGGGTATGATTTGCATCAGTACAGGGAATTTGTTCACTGCTGTGTTTTCAGATCCTACAAATAGGTTTTCAAAAATATGTTTTGAATGAATCTATGCACTAGAAGGGAACAGTATTTAATTATATATTTTCAGGTTTGGTGGCTATAAATGTACTCAAATATATCCACTAATTCATCCCTCCATTCTTGCATTCAGAATGCTTTTGTTGAGTGTTTTCTAAAAGTCTGACATACACTAGCCATATTTAAAACCATCATCTTTCCACTCAGATATAAATTAGATGTTATATCGAAGACGTCAGAGTTAAGGTGGAAGAATCACAGAAGAATTGAGGGAAAAAAGAACAATAGGACTTAAGATAACCTGTGATTATGCCCAGAGCTATTACTATACTGGTAATTAGACAATTTACAATTGTTTGTAAATTGTCTCAGTGGGAAAAATGTAGGTTAAAGTGTTATATCTTTTTATATTAAAGATCATTAATAAATTTTGAACAATTATAAAAGAAGTACATGGGTGAGGCATGAGAACCTTGGTAAAAGATATAATTGGTAAATGCTGTCAGTGTCCCCACCTAGGTTCTCTTAGGGTGGTATACAGTGTTTTTTAAGTTTAATTTCAATGACAATCCTAGAATATCTTAACAAATTAGTGATTCACAGAAAGTACAGGCTCATTAAACATTTTCTTTCAAAATTCAAAAGCTGAAAGTTTAAACAAATTTGGAGTATAAAATTTGTATTTTAATTACATGGTACATGAGGACTCCACAGAATTTTCCATTTTGGCTGGACCAGTGCAAGCCAAGCAGAATATGACTCACACAGCTGTCTACATTGGCCGTCAACACAGACAAACCTTAGCCCAAAACCCATTTTGGAAGAAAACTGAAAACATGTTATGCCTATGTGATATCATTACACTTACTCTTGCACCTGTGGTTTGCTTTTTGGAGTTGTTTAATGGAAACTCAAGTCCCCTTAAACCAAATGTAATTGATGGAGAGGTGGCCGTGCTGCATCGTAAGGGTACGTATGTTAACAAGTCCTAGTCCACCTGACCACAGGCAGGGCCAGCTACTGTGGAGTGAGTCCTGCCTTCAGCTAGGAAAACAAAACAAACAGCACACCCCCTTTTAATTGATTGCTTCTAGCAAGAAACCTGATGATGAGAGAACAGGCCTAGACAAAGTTTGGAGCGCACGGACCTTCCACATTTACACACGGCCACGGCATCTTTTCCTGATCATATTATGTTCATTTTATTTTTTGCTGCTCATGTAAACGCACACAACAAAGTGCCATAAATATTTTCCTTGTTTAGCATTATGGATTAAAATGAGAGTTGCAAAATTACACTATGCTTCTAAGCAAGGGAAAAATATATTAAATCTATTTCTGTCTCTTGAAAGAAAAACAGGTACTGATCTTGTAAATAAGGTATTTAGGCAAGACAGATAACAAAAGTATTATTTAAATAAAGTACTTCTGTGAGACAGATAAATTATTTATGGCTGGTATATTACTAATTACAGAAATATTTTAATATTGATATAAGCTCACTAGAAAATAAAGAAAAAGAAGATAGCCTACCATTTTTTTCATTAATTCATTTAATAAATAAATATATATTATACAAATTATGGGTGTGTTGTGTGCTAGGACTTGAGGATACAAGGTAGACAAAACATATATAGTCTCTGAACTCCAAGTACTTACGTCAGCACTGAGTGTAGGGAAAGCAAACGTTAAACAAATAATCACACTAAACATGGTGTGGGGGTGGTGGGTATGTCTGTACAAGTGCCTTGAGAGACAAGTATAGAGATTTATTCATTTAAACAATATTTTTTGTTTACTATGTGCGCCTCTTCCCCTTCTGGATTTATGGTAGTGAACAAAACAGGCAAAAAAAAAAATCTGTTTTAATTGAATAAACTAGGCAAAATATCTGTTTGCTGGAGAAGCAATAACCAAAATAAGTAGGTAGATTCTAGGGTAGAGTGTACCAAGGAGAAGTGTGGTGAGTAATAAGAGGAGATGTGGTCAGAGAGGCCCTGAGTGGAGTGCGGGAGATGGAAAAAGTGGGGTCTTCTAGCCGGTTTCAAAGGCATTGGCTTTTAGCCTAGCAAGATGGGAAGCTTCGGAGGGATTTAAGAAGTGGCATAGTCTGACGTGTCTTAAAAAGATGACTCTGGTCGTAAGGATCAAGATCGAATCAAGAAGACCAGTGAGAAGTTCATTTTATATTCTAGGCACAAATAAGAGTGGCTCAGAAACTGGTGGCAACGTTATAGGTAGTGAAAAGTGGTCATTTTCTGGATGTAATTTCAAGGTTGTGCAACTGGATTAGCTGCTAGACTAGATTAGGAATAGAAAAGAGAGGAACAAGGGAGAACTCTAGGGAACTTTGAAAAAGTAATATCTTTTGAGGACATCTTCCTTGGGAGAGTGACACTTACCTTGATATTGGAAGGAATAATAGGAATTAACTAGAGAAAGGGTAAGTATGGACAGAACATATAGGTTGAGAGTTGATTATGTTCCTAGGAAGATGAAAGGAAAATAGTTTTTTTATTAAGCTGTAATTAAAGTGTATTTATTATACTTGTCAAACTTTTAGGGATGGTATTATTTGCAACCTTGTATACTGTTAAAGCAGTGCATGTGGCACTGTATTAATCACGAATTCTTAAATTAGCTCCACATTAATTAGGTTTACAGTAATTAAATTTAATAAATTTTATTTCAGAATTACTATTATAGAAGGTTTTTCTTGATATTACTTATCTGTACCCAACCAAGGAGAGAATAACACGTTATGTATTTCCAAAATTACATTGCAATGCTGCTTCTTAACAATAATAGGGAATGCAGGTTTTGTAGTATAATAGTCTGACAGTTCTGGAGCCTTCAACTATAAATAAATTAGGAAACTTCCAGCCTGCTTATAAGGATTCAAGGCATGCATTTAACCTGGATCTGAACTACATTAAATCAGGTCACATATTAAATAACAAATCTAAGCAAATATGTACAGCATCAGCAAATATGTGTAATATTCTCTAACATTTTCATTTTCTGTTAAATTTACACCTTTTAATAGTTTCAAGTTTATTTTACTTATTAAACAATTTCTCATCTCTTTTCTGTTTCTTAAGCACCATATTTATATAAAATAAGTCATAACAAAAAGGCAGTGCTATCTATGTTGTGTTTAATGCATCTTAAATAACTGCCTTTACACTTTGATTTTACTTCATTTTATATGGTTGGTACTTTCATCTTTTAGAGCAGCTTCTAGCAATACTTAGTCTTAGAGGAGTCATTAACCAAATTCAAAAAATTCAGTTATTCAAATGACCCAAAGCAATGATAATAAAAGACATCAGAAGCTTCTTATTAAGCTATTTTTAAAACCAGGATCATCAAGTTTGGTCTGAGTTTTCTAAAAGAGGAAATCAAAAGTATCAGGGCAGGATGTATAGAATTATGACAATGAAGCTTTCCCAGCATGGAGCTGATAGAATAAAGGAAACCCTGTCAGGAACACATCTGGCTATGCCTCTCATTCCAAAGTGACGCATCAAGTCTTCTAGTTTGAAAATAGTGGTAAGCTCCCCAGATCACATCCTCCATGGCTTTGGAAACTCAGATATGCTTTGGGGAGGGAAAAATAGGTTCCTTTTTTCCTTTTGTGTTTGCATTATATTTAGGCAACTTGTATGATGAACCAACTTACAGTCAGTTTAGAAAATTCAGTCTCTTAATTAGACATTTTAGTTATTTTTAAAAGCCAAACTCTTACGATAGCTGTTAGTATCACATGGGGAAAATAATATTTTTATAAATCATTTTTATTTGATTATTCTGGCTTTAGCTAAGTGAGTATGTGTATACATATGTGTATATATATGCATATATTCAATAAAAAATTAATTTTCTATAGGTTAAAACTAGAATATTATCCAAGTGACTCCTGCAATTGTTAGGTTTTGGAGAATTCCTTTAGGACAATTTTCTGGAGAGAGCTAGGTGCCAGGAGATGAGATGAGAAACCATTGTTGCAGTTTACTGCCTGGGCCATAAAAGTTGATTTTACACAACTGCCAAGACCAAATCTCAAATTCTACCAGGACATCTCTAAGAACTGAGATATCAAACCCATTTCATCTTAGATTTTATTATGACCATAAATAAAAGTGATTTGCAAATTATAAAAATTGTTAAAAGTAGACATGAGTCTTTCAATTTCTGGTTCATGCTTTGTTTTATCCTGACTATGTGGAATCACTGAGGTCTCCAGTTCACCTCATTCACTTACAGAATCTGCCAAATGCATTTACACCAAAGGCAAGCTCTCTTATGAAAGAAGGTAATATTAATAATCACCCATTGTTCACACAGTAACCTCCAGTTTAATAATCATCTTTAATGATCTAATGATGCTCATACAAGAGTTCTCTGGAGAAGAAAAAAGATGTATGATTATCCCCATTTTACTGATAAGAAAAATGAAGATTTTTAAAATTTATTTACTTATTTGGCTGCATTGGGTCTTCATTGCTGCACGCGGGCTTTCTCTTGTTGCAGTCAGCGAGGGCTACACTTGGTTGCGGTGCGCAGGCTTCTCATTGCGGTGGCTTCTCTTGTTGTGGAGCATAGGCTCTAGGCATGCAGGCTTCAGTAGTTGTGGCACACGGTCTCAGTAGTTGTGGTGCATGGGCTTAGTTGTTCGGCGGCCTGTGGGCTTTTACCAGACCAGGGCTCAAACACATGTCCCCTGCATTGGCAGGCGGATTCTTACCCACTGCTCCACCAGCGAAGTCCAAAAATGAAGGTTTTAGAGATAGAGATATTGAAGTGACTTTGGCTTCATCTTTGTATACATGAGGTGACCTATTGTGATATTGATTATTATTATTGTTACTACCTCTTTGCTATTGGGGCTTTTCACTGCAGCACAATAATACTGCATACTTTTTTGCAAGTGAAAGCATTTCCCTTTTGAAATTTTCTGTGCGAAGTCTATTTATATTGGACTTTCGTCTACTTGAAACATGCTTGATGAGCCTTCCAAGCAGTGATTGCTAATGGTTTTTATAAAGGACTGTCAGCCTTTGCATTCTTTACACATCGTTGAGTTTTAAAGTGCAGGACTATAGCAGCTTACTACATAACATGGTCTCAATAAACCTATTGATTGTAGACTTGGCTCTGCAGCATTTCAAAAACCTCACACTGACCCCAGGAGCATATGAGGAAAATGTCCCCTTTCAGCAGGCACGTGTGAAAATCTAAATGCAGTGTTGGTCCTGGTTAGAAGAAAAGCCCTAAAAACATCAAGGATTACTTAATGTGAGAACCCAACTCTGCCTTTAAGCTCATTTTTAACAACTTCCATTCAACTCTGTTAGGAGTCGAAAATATTGCATGTAGGGTCAGTTCAGTTTTATATTCTTAAATAATGCAGGCGAAATTCATTCACAAGTGAGATCTGCTAAGGGCAATCCTTTAGACTGAGAATAACTCACCTGTTGTAATAGCAAATTTGGGAATGGAGAGTTAGAACTTATTGGCAAAAACCTCAATTTAGGTGTGGACTGTTGCACTAAAGAAAAATGCTACTTTGGCAGCCTGAGATCAAAGATCACCTTTGTATTCAAATTTCACATCACCAGCTTTTTCCTGGTGTCCCATCACTAGATGGGTAGACTACTGACCTATTTCCTCATAGATATTCTGAATCTTAGAATATATTGTCCGTTTCTCTGAATACTGGCAACTTATATCTCTCGGGTTTTATCCAGTGAGAGACTGATTCTTCTTGCGTTGTACACAGAGCAGGATGCTTTATGCAGAGGCAGACTAGATAGTTGATTATCACCTGATAAAAGGGATCCATAAAGGCCTCCCTTTCCAGATGTCTCTTTCATTTGCTGTTGTCTTCTAGAGTTCTCACTTCTGAGATCATTGTACTCCAATATATTAATTTTTATTCAACTATTAGCTTTCACTACCCAAACATTATAAATCAGTTGATCCAATTAGCTGGTTGCCAGTGTTACAAAGAGATACCAACACATGTAAGTTTTTATCAGGGAAGGAAAGGTATAAGGATATGACAGCCTTTGCAAGGAGCCAAATTCAGGTAAACGTCTTTGAACTGATAGAAAATTTCTTCCATTCCTTTTATCTGCAACTAAATTATGCATCTGCTGTTTTTCAATGCATATCTAATGACTGCCTACTCTATTCAAGGTACTATGGTTTTAGAAGACAAAATAAATTTTTTTTCTATTTTATCAGCCCTTAGAGAGATGAGGATATACATATATAGATATATACACATATATATATTTGTATATATACAGTGTATTTGTGTTGTATGTGTATTTTTATTTGTGTTGTATACACATTTGTATGTGTATTTCTGTTGTAATATGAGGAGATCATTGGTAATGAAATCATGGTGATTTAAGTAAAGTACTGTTTGTGAACAGAGGAATTAGAAACTCATCTTCTCTTAGGTGGACTGGCTGGATTCAAAGGAGGGCCAGCATTTGTGCTCTGCCTGGACGAGTCAATAGGATCATGAAAGGCAGAAGAAAGGGAGAAATGAATCCTGGGACAGGGGAAGACAGGAGTAAAAGTATGAATGTAAGAAAGGGGATGGGGGGAAATGGCAGGTGATCCCAGTTTCTTGGAAAATTCAAATTCTTATAAAGATGAGGCATAAAAAAGGAGGTTGGAAGTAGCATACAGAGGTTTAGAAAGCCATTATAAAGGTTTGGGTATTAACCATGTAGGTAATTGAAATGAATAAAAAGATTATAAACAGAAGAGTGATTTGATCATTTCTGTCCATTATGAAGGAAACAGCAGGTGAAGAGAATGACTTGAGGAGGGGCATAGAAGCTGTTGCAACAGTTTAGTCAAGAAAGGATGTGACAAGAATATAGAAACTATAAAGGTCTGGCCAGGGCAAAGGAAATGAAAGTAAGCTGTGAGAAAACTAGGATATAACACCAAAAGGATTTTATGACAATAAATGTAGGCATTGGAGCAAGGAGTACCCCTGAAAGGAGAATTTATAAAGGAGAGGACTGCTAATTGTGTGTGAAAGGAAAATCTAATACATTTTTTTCTTATTAGTACCCCCTTAGCTGCTCCTGGTTGCTGTAATAATAATGATATTGATAATAATGTGAAATAGATGATGAGAGTTTATACTTGATCCTCACAACAAATCTGATGAATGGGTAATAAAATATTGAGACTTTATAGATGGGAATGCAGATGAAGAAAAGTTAAGGGTGTCAGGTATTAGAGAAACTTAGACAGCTTATAAGTTACAAAAAAGGATCAAATTCAAATGTTTTTATTCCAGGTTTAATCTTCTAAACATTTCATCAGTCACTTCATATGTGCATCACTGGATTCAACACACCAAAGTAGATACATGATTAGTAGGAAATGCTCTTAATCTTTCTTTTGGTGGTGGGGGAGGGGACGGGGAGGCAGGGGATGCGGGGTTTTTTTCAATTTCATTTTTGGCTGTGTTGGGTCTTGGTTGCTGGGTGCGGGCTTTCTCTAGCTGCAGGAGCGGGGGTTACTCTTCTTTGAGGTGAGCGGGCTTCTCACTGCAGTGGCTCCTCTTGTTGCAGAACACAGGCTCTGGGCGTGTGGGCTTCAGTAGTTGTGGTTCGCAGGCTCTAGAGCGCAGGCTCAGGAGTTGTGGTGCACAGGCTTATTTGCCTGTGGCATGTGGGATCTTCCCAGACCAGGGCTCGAACCCGTGTCCCCTGCATGGGCAGGCGGATTCTTAACCACTGCGCCACCAGGGAAGCCCTGTGGGTTGTTCTTATATAAACACTATGAGGCAATTATTTTCTGCCAGCAGGAAAAAGAAAAGCAAGCATATCAACCAAGCAATTAAATGACCAAAGTGGAGCTTGAACCTTAATCTTCTGACTCAATGTCTGGGATTCTTTCCATGATCCCACATTACTTCAGACAAGTATGGTATAATATCTGAAGGCAAGCAGTTTCTATTATGAGGAAAGAGACTGTGAGTTAATTTTTTAAACTGCCCCTTCCATCTCTGAAATGTTTTAAAGAGGGAGCCGCAAGCCGAGAATGCTTTATTTGTCTTATCTCTCTGACAGGGAATAAGATGTATTTTGGAATTCCCTAGAGCTCATGAAGTGTGTTCTGCACTGACAGCGCTTTCTGTAATTAAAGGCTACACTACTTTTGGATGGAAATTGTGAACTCACTTCTGGAAGCATATAGCCATACGTCAGGCTTAATTTAATCCAAAAGGAATCAGAAATCAATCACAAGTGAGTTTTGTTAGGATGGAGATGTGAAATAAAAGCACGGTGAGGGCAGAGTTGACACAGTCTTTCTCTCTGAGTTGGTATGAAATGTGGAGCTTCTGCCGTCCTACAAAGGATTTTATTTTCAAAGTGGGGGAAAAAGATCATTTTTTGGCCTGAGCTGGAAGTCTACAGAACTTTTCAAAAGATTTGGTGAACAGATGCTTTTACAAGCTCTTACCAGCTCAGCCTTCACTACTAGTAATTTCAAACAAAGCAGGAGGTTGGAACATTATGCTATTTTCCTTCTTTTTTCTGTAGTTCCCTCAGCTAACCACTGATAGCGAACAGCCTGGAGCAGCCTTGAGAAGCCCCCGTGGTGAAAACACATCAATGTCAGCTTTTCAACCAGGAGCTTGTTGTCAGCTTGAACTAACGTTTCTAGTTTCTATTCTGCTTTACCTCTTTCCAACCACGTTAAAAAGGAGATAATAGCCATGACCTGTCTCCAAAGATATGTTATTTTGTTTGAGGTGTTATCATATACTTGTCATTTCTTAGCCATGCAGAATCCTACATAAGTTTTCATGAATAATAAGACAAGATGCCATATGACGAATCAGTAGGGGCTCTCAGTAGCGGCATTATATCCCACTGTAGAAGACGCCATCTTTGATCAGGACCCCTAGAAGCAGATCTTGAGATGAGGATTTGTGTGCAAGAGATTCATGAATGAGATCCTTCCTGGAGACACTGTTAGGCAGGGACAGAGCAGAATAAGAAAAGAGAGGAAGCCAGCAAGGTGCAATATCCAACCAAGTTCTCCTGAGGGTGGCCTTAGCCCTTCTTCCCCGGGGGCAACTCTGGCTTGTCTGCTACTCTTCAGAGGCCCCCAACCTTGAAGAAAGAGAAGTGAGCATCCCACTTCTTCACCTCCTGCTCATTGGTTAGGTAAGGCTGCCCCTAACGGGGTTGCCAACTGTCAGAAATGCCAGCTCCAGTAGCCTGGAGTAGCATTCCACTATAATCCTAGCAGTCGAATCTTACAGGCACATTGAAGCAAATCTATTTCAAAAGTAGGGGAGGTAATCACAGAAATAGTAAAGGTTCAAGGGAATTTGGGCTGACGATGAACCCACCATTTACTTTAAAAGAAAATCAGTTAGAGCTGTGTTAAAGATTTTTATTTTCTCAGATCTCATACAAATTCTTAGAGTTGATTATGAAACATATAATAAGGAATAGCCCTTGAATAGAAACAGGTCTTTTAAAGAATTGTGCACAGAGAGCACTGCAATACTAGAAAAGACAGAGAGGGAGGGGCAGGGCTCACTACAGGAGTCAGACAAAGTGGTGTCAAGGTTTGTGTCTACAGCATATGAAATATCATATAAATTAATATGATTAATTGATCATATTAAATTAATATGATAAATTGGGATAAATTAATTCTACTTCTAAAGTGACTATTTTGAAATACCTCTTTCTATTTTTACCTAAACTCGTCCCATAGGCAAAAATATCTAAAATACCAATGATAATCTCAGCTCTTTTAAGAGCAAGCACTAGTTTATTTATTGCTTCCCCACTGACTTTCTAAGGATAGATTGGCCTCCTTGATTGGATATCAGGCATTTTCCTCTATGATCTGCTTTACCAACCCCAAACTGGAGAGTGTATTAGTAAAGCACCAAAATTTGATAACAGCTTTTTTATCTCCAATGAACATCCCTCCTTGCTATAGCTCTGCCCTGCTCTATTGCACTAGCCGGATTCAGAGCATGGTTGAGGGCAGGATACGTAAGTAGCCGTTAAAGAATGGGCAGAGTAGAGACTTCGCAAAGAAAATGCGCAAAGAACTATAAGATCTGATCAGACCATGAGATTGGCTTCTGGCAATCAGCTGTACAGATAGATCAACTGCATTTCATTGTGGGAAAGGATGTGGCAGAGTTCATTCATCCACAGATTATGACAACCATGAGAATCGCAGGCAGAGCCACGAAGAAAGTATTTTGAATAGAGAATAACTTCTCAAAAATAATCACCATTGGTATTTACAATTGTATAACAATAACACTGCCAGAATTGCCAATTTTCTAAATAAAGTCTAAAAACACGTATTTTAAAATCTGGAAAGCAGACTATTAAAGGTGGGATGGCATCTGGGCTGAGAATGCTTTAGCTCCTTTCTGGCTGCAGAACTAGGAAATACTCTGTGTGTGTAAGGGGGGCGGGGGTGTGTGGGTGTGTATTGTATATTCTTGTCCAGTATTTATTTGCTACAACATTGACTTTCAACATTTAACAGAAGCTTAAAGTAAGAAGAACATTTTATTTTGTGACTGTATATAAATACACACACACACACACACAATTATATAATTTTGGAAAAACATTTTCACAAAGCAATACCTACTATTATACTGCTTGTGATATACAATGACATTTTCTATTCTTTTTCAGGCTTATGTGAAAAAAATGCTGATAGCAATCCTCTAAACCAATCATTCTCAACGGGAGTGATATTGCCCCCAAAGGGGTAAAAATGGGTTCTTGGGGGCAAAGAAAACTTTGCACAATGGTTTGTAACCCTCCAAGGGGTCACAGTACATAAATATACAGTACAGTGTGTCTGTGGTATTAACATTTCATGTGGGTGGGGTGTTAGAAAAAATATGGGGACAACTGAAAAAAATTGAGAAACACGGCAAAACTGACCCGAAACTTAAAAAGCACTTTTCAAAAATTCAGGAGAGCATTTCAACTGTGCCTGAAATTCACATTTTTCCAGAGAAGGTAAATAAGATCAAATGTGTACAGCCCACAAGCACATGGAACATTTGTTCAAGATCAAGAATCCCAATTCCTAGTTCGACTTTTTTACGGAATTTAGGATGCGATTGCTTTTCTGAAACTATCACCCTTCCCTCTTCTGTTATTCCAAATTAAACACATTCCCTCCCCTGTTCACCCAGAAGTCGGGATCAGAGGTCCAGCTCCACTGAGAGAAGGGAAGAAAGGAGATTATTATAATAAAATTTTTGATAAAAATTTTAAATCGGGCTGATCTTCAGAACCAAAAGTGATCATGAAAGGATGGAATGTACCCAAGATATCATTGAGTGGAAAGAAAAGAAGTCTGATGTAGTATGTGTAAGGCAGCAATTAGAGGAAAATGATCCTCTTTAGTGTTTACTTCACAATGAGTTAAGACTACTTAGTAAATTAATTACATTCATCAACATCTTTTTCCTACTTCTCTGTTCCTAATACTCATTCTTCTCTTTCTGTCCTTGTACTTCCATTGCTGAACCTTTCCATCAGTAAGCTCCATGGCACAGAAAAACAATGAATAGGAAAGGAAATACTTTAAACAAGGTTTCTTTGTACCCCAAATCTCATATCCAAGGACATGTGGAGATACGTTTTCCTATTTGTCAAGCAAATTTGGATATACTTGAAATTCACTGGAAGAAATGACACCAAAATTTGCAAATAACAGAGCTGCAAATAACAGCCCTTTACAGTCCCGATGTGCATTACCCTCAGCTCCTAGAAGTCTGTGATTGTGATACACACAGGATCTGAGCACTGGAGGAAAAGGCAGTGTGTATCCCAGTTTACCCTACCGATACATTGATTAAGCTTTTCAAACTCCAACCACAAAATGGAAATGTTAGCATTTTAGTCATTGCAAACTCTGTTAAGAGGTATGATATGGTTCATATGCCCATTCTGAACTGGGTAGCAAGGAAGATGCAGTCAAATTGTATCATGCACCTGCTGTGTTCAGAGGATGACAAAAATGCTGAGGCAGAGACATCACCAAAGAGCCAAATCACACCATTGCAGGTGGGTTGGGAGCCGAGAGACTAAACATAAGGCTGCTTCTCTTAGGAAAACGTATTTTGGAAGGGTGGGTAATATTCTGTTTTCTTTTTCTAAGAGGTTATAGGGACAAGTTGAGATGAAAATGTGCACTGAATAGACTATTTCCTGTGAAGAGTTTTTCTCTGACTCTCCTTTCAGATTCTATATTTCATAGTCCCAGATTGACATTTTGGAGTATTCAAATTAATTTACTCTTCTTTAAATCTAATATTTTATTGTCACTTTAAAAAATGGTATCTGACATCCAGATCCAAGATAATGAAAAATTCCATTTTTTATACTATCATTACAGATATTTTTAGTTACTATATCAGTTTATTGGGTAATGATAACAGTGTGAGTTTAATAATGTCCCGTGTAGGGATTTTTCAGAAATTCATGAATTTAGGACGGCTTTGGAAATAGTATTCAAAATGGGGGCTTGGGACTTGTCTTTAAGTAAATAAACTCACACATACACAGCCTTATTGAATACTCAGTGAACAGTATTCAAAATATTATTGTCACAATATCTTTATTATTACCAGACAGCCCATCAAAATTTTCTTTAAACCATCAATATGTAGTTTTCTCTCTCTATTTTTCTGTGCTTCTTATTATTTGATATGTGTGACTCATCAAATTCAGGGCAAAGAAGAAGGTAGAAAGGGAAGATACTCCAGACAATTGCATTTTCTTTAGGCTGAACACCTCTTGTCACACAAGGTTACCTCTATAGGAAGATTTTTTATTTGTATCATGATACTGCCTTTAGGTGTCCTTTGAATAATTTACAGAAATGTGGCTTCTTTTTATTTGTTGAGTGAGTTAACTTTCCCTAACTGGCCGAGTTCTCCTTTTCCACTTAATATTTACATTAAAAAAAAAAAAAAAAAAGAGTTTCAGACACTAGAGTGTGATAGATATGGCTGCACTGACACTTCACAGGTGCTTTTTAGAACAGAACATCACTTATCAACTAGTTAGGTTAGCAAGGCAAGCTCATAGTCATGGGCATAGTTAAAATAGCTGTATTTTTGCAGTAACTTACACTCTAGGGAGTACTGACACTTGCTACCTATCAATCAGATTGGAACATATATCACTCTAGACTTATTGGAGAAGATGGTGACAGCCTCCTAATTATGCAATAGTTTAAAAAATCTATTCTATTCTTCTCTTTTTCCTTTGCAACTTCAGGTTGCTTTGGGCTGAGAAATTATGAAGTATAGACATACTTTTAGTTTTAACTCCTTAAAATAAACTCATTTTCCTGTCTAATTGAAGCTCTTCCTTTCTTGGCTTACTATGTAATATATCATCTTGCATTCTATTATTGTATTCTGGCTCATCTGGACAATACTGCAATAAATTGTGATGGCTGACAGAGCATTAAGTGAATTTCAATAAATTATGAGAAACTACATTCTGCCAGCTATGCAAAAAAATACTTGACACCTCAATAAAATGCAAGAGGGAGAGCTTTAAAAATGAATCTCTAAAATTTAAATATTCGGCCTGTTTTTTCCTATTCAATTGTTCAATGTAGGGAGGAGAACTGAATAAACATTTTTCAAAACTCTATTATGATAGGGTCTTTATATAAAGTCCTTGAAAACTAAACTTATTTAAAATTTTAAGGTGTACTTTTTCCTTTTAAAATAATTTAACATGTGAAAGTTGCTTAAACATGTTAGATTGGTCATTGCCAATAATTTGTCATCGTCCATGTCAGATATTTGGTCTTTGGCCAATAAAAGATTATAATTTCCTCAAAGCTGGTGTATTGAGGGCTCACCTCCCCGTATCAGGTATTTTGCATGATGTTTAGAAGGGAGTTGATACTTAGTTACGGTGATCATATAATTTATCATCCAAACCGGACACTTTGAGAAGGAAGGGAAGTACCATTCAGAAGTAGTGTCTGGACCACCAGTGAAAGTCAGCACAGCCAAGATCAAAGCAACATGAACTGTTTCCCTAGGCATCATAGTTGCCAAATACAGTCTTTTAAAAATTTTTGGAATATCTGTTGCTGATTCTGACAAATGTTTCCAATGAGAGTTTTAAATTGTTATTTTTTCAAGCTCTTTGTAATACACCCACCACTCAATGTGCTAGGGAGAGGAAGAACATGTTTTATACACTTGTTTTTATTTTGTTTTAATTCTAATCTTTCATTTCTCCTTTCTATAAGTTGCTTGGAATTAACCTTTTTATCTTCTTTCTTATTCCATTTTCTCCTTTTTCCCCTCTCCTTCTCTCCTTGAATTTCATGCCTAGGTGGTGGTGGGTTGGAGTGGAACAAATGTCTGGCAACTGAAATTATGAGAGAAGGTAAGTGTGGTCTGAGCGTATTGGGAGGGAGGTGAGCTTCTCCCTGGATAGCTGTGTCCTTACTGTGTAGGAGAGAACCAGGACCAAGTCAACCAATTTCTCTGCATACAAACTTTCAAACAACCTCCTCCCTCCCCTCCCAGCTACAGCTTCACTTGTTACCTGGTGAATCCAAGACATGAGCCTCCTAGGGATCTGAAGAATAAAATCTGTTATCTCCACTGAAGTTCCTTAAATTAAAGCTTTCTTTCTTTCACTGAATAGGTTATCTGTCAATCTTCTTTCTATCCTTCAAAAATGTGTTAAAGTACCTCATCTGCTACTGTCTCCTACTCTAATCTCTCAGTTCTTGTGGGTAGGTAATACTTTTAAAATGCCATCATTTTCAATATTTTAGTTTTGGAAGAGAAAGGAGGTGAACAGTTGTATATTTATTCTGTTTCCTTTAAACATATATCTTTCAGAATGAAAGTTTCAAAGTTTAAATCTGATGTCATTTTGCTTTACTGAATCTTTTACTGTTGCCTCCAAAGCTCTGAATAACCTGGGCTCTGAATTCTCTTCATTCCCATCTCACACAAGAACCTAATATCTCTCTCTTTGCTCAACACACAGGTGTTTTTCTGGTTCCTTTCATAGGTAATGTTTTCTGCCAGAAGCTTCATTTTCTGTGAAGATAGCTCTTCTTAGCTCTTTCCATCTGTGAGTTGTTATTTTGTCTTTGTTTTGTTTTGTTTTTGAGGAGGGAGGGATTACAAGAATGCAAGCTTGTTTTTTTGTGTGTTTTTTGGGGTTTGTTTTGCGGTACGCGGCCCTCTCACTGTTGTGGCCTCTCGCATAACGGAGCACAGGCTCCGGACGCACAGGCTCAGCAGCCATGGCTCACGGGCGTAGCTGCTCCGTGGCATGTGGGATCCTCCTGGACCGGGGCACGAACCCGCGTCCCCTGCATCGGCAGGCGGACTCTCAACCACTGCGCCACCAGGGAAGCCCGCAAGCTTGTTTTTAATTGAATTTTTATTGAGGTGATTGTAGATTTATATGCAGTTGTAAGAAATAATACAGAGAGATCTTTTGTGCCCTTTATCCACTTTTCCCCAACTGTAACATTTTGCAAATTATTTGTGTACAATATCACAAGCAGGATATTGATATTGATAAGTCCAACTGTTTAATATTTCCCTAGTTTCACTTGTACTCATTTGTGTTTATTTAATTCTATACAATTTTATTCCATGTGTAGGTTTATGTATCCACCATCACAGATAAGATACTGAATATTTCTGTCACCACAAGGATCCTTTGTATTTTGTATTTATAACACAGTTAACTCCCTATCATGCACTGGCAATCATAAAATGACTCTCAATTGCTAAAATTTTGCCATTTCAAAAATATATAAATGAATCATACAGTATGTAATCTTTTGGGATTGACATTTTTGCTCAGCACAATTCCTTGGCGATTGATCTAGGTTTTGACATGTATCAAATAGTTGGTTCCTTTTTATTGCCGAGTAGTGTTTATTGCCAAATGATATGTTTGCACTAGAATTTGGTGAAGTATCCACCTGTTCCACATGACATCTGGCCTGTTCCAGTTTAAGCTCTTATAAATAAAGCTGCTGTGGGAACTTCCCTGGTGGCACAGTGGTTAAGAATCCACCTGCCAATGCAGGGAACACAGTTTCAATCCCTGGTCCGGGAAGATCCCACATGCCGCAGAGCAACTAAGCCTGTGCACCACAACTACTGAGCCTGTGCTCTAGAGCCTGTGAGCCACAACTACTGAGCCTGTGTGCCACAACTACTGAAGCCTGCGCACCTAGAGCTCGTGCTCTGCAACAAGAGAAGCCACTGCAATGAGAAGCTCACGTGCAGCAATGAAGACCCAACATGGCCAAAAATAAATAAATAAATTTAAATATATATATATATATATATATATATATATATATATATATATATACACATAAAAGCTGCCGTGAACACTTGTGTACAGGTTTTTGTGCGATTGCGCTTAGCTCTTCTAGTTAAGATTTATCTCAGGGAAGGTATGCTGTCATTGCATTGTATTCTTTTCTTCATGGCACTTATCACAGTTGCAATTTTACATTTACATGTGTGTGATAATTCAGTTACAGTTAACAGGTTCTACTTGACCTTAAGAACTATGGGGGCAGGGATTATACCTGTATTTTCTCATAATTGTGTTCCTAGTGACTAATAAAGTGACTGGTTCATAGATATTTGGGAAATGAACTTCTGACTAAATGAACCAGTCATGAAGATAGATAATGTACACATAATACTTATTATCCAGTCTTATAACATCCCTAGAATTTATAAATTTATAAATCTTATTTTGTAGACAAGAAAATTAGGTAATTTGTCCAAATTACTCTGTGAGGAAGTAAGTAAGCTAAGCTAGACTTCAGACACAAAGCTGACTTCAAAACTCCTGCTCTTTCCACTGTACTATCTTTTTTCTTGCAGCTCTGAAATTATTTCTAGTTTTCTCTGATGGAGCAATTCTACTGCAACCACAGAGACAAAGCTGTGACAAAATACTGCATTCAACTGATAACCTAATACAATGATACGATGAAATGAATACCTACCCCACAGCCTTTTGTTTTATGATAGACCACATGAAGAAAGCATACATAGATGCTATGTAATTTGCAGTTTGCAGGTGTGGGAATCTCTATTTCATAAGACACAAATAAGCCTGTACATATTTGGTAATTACTGTGTTAATACAGAGTAATTGCACAACTATTTCTTTCTTACAAATTATATGGTAGTTAAACTTGGAATTACCATAAAAAATGAAAAACTTCTAGTTGCCAGTAAATGATTGCTTTATAATTGCAAAATAATTACATAGTTATTTTGTCTTAGAAATATAAAGCATTGTACAAAATCCATATACTTTGTTGCCAGAGCTGCCAAGGTCCAAGGCTATCATTCCTTTTAGGAATTGCCCTTAGGACTTTCTGAAATTCTCAAAAACTTTAACTTCTCCTTGGAGAAAAAAAAAATGTGTGACAAGGGAGATAGCTTCCCTCATTAAACTAGGATTTTCACTGACCCCAAAGCTATTGCACTGTAACAAGTCAGTAATGGTAATAACAGAACTATGTTGCCTCTCCCTGATGAGACCTGGTTGGCTGTGGTTACTCAAGAAGAAGCCAATTGATTTAGCAACGTCTTTATGCATTTCCATGGGTCACAGAGTCAAGCTGCTAAAATTCTTGGAAATTGTGACAGATATTAGCCTATTCAACTTTTCTGTCACTTAAAATATTGACTTTGGTATGTTTGCCTGTTCATACTATAATTTATTATCTTACGATTTTTCACCCTTTATGCTATTATAGCATTACATAAAGTGAATGTTTGATATTACATGTATAGATTGATTATAATTTATGATGCCAATTCTGCTTCTCTGGATATTTGAAATCTAATTTTTTAAGGAAGTCAAAGATAAAACAAATAGATGTGTACTTTTAAATTATGGGATTGAAAACTCTTGAAGGAAATAATTTCAATTATAAGGCTTGGGATATTCAGTGAGCATTTTTAATTAATTACTTCAACATTGACAAGATGTAATCCTTTAATATGGCAAGGTGAAAAATATTTTTTTTTAATTTAACATTTTGAATCTGAATTTTGTCTCTAATAGAAACATAGTGCTGAAACACTTTGGAGATTCACAGTTTAAAAGAATTCAATATGGAATTCTAGTCCCAGGCATAATTTAGTAGCTGGTATAAGACATTGTTCCACTGTAAATGAGTTTTTAATTGAAAAAAGAATATGAGGTATTTATTTTCAGGTGTTAAAAACAAGCAGTACCTGTTTTGCTATTTGAGGGAAGAAAAAAATATGAAGCAAGCTTCACTTCCCCCAACCTTCTGCCTGTGGCACTTTGTACACATCAGCACGTGGGAATGGGATCCAAACAGAGAGAAACAGTCTTGCTGGGCAGAGCGAATAGCAATCAAAGATCAGTGTTGTTGAGATGATTAAAATTTTCAAGGTAGGATATTTAAGAGGAGGGTACAACCTAGAGAAGAAGCTCCAAAACTATGCTTTGGGACCCCTTTTAATTTTTTACCAAATATTCACCTGCACATTGACAGAGGTCTTGACAGAGAACAACTATTGGGAGACTTGTGTGCTGAAAGAAGATTCCAGACTTCATATAGTACTAGAAGACATTAGAGTTCCAACCATTCAGAGTGGAGAAATGAGGCTAAATAGTCTAGGCATTCATTTGACTGTCCATACCATAGAAAAAAGACATTTTCTACACCCACCCCTTTAAAGTATGAGAACAATTTTCCACAAGACAAAACAGATATTCTAGTAAATTTGCTATTTGCCAGAGGAAAATGCAACGTTTTTATTAGAAAGCAAACAAAATCCACAACATAGCATGCACAATGTCCATGTTATATTAAAATATGGAGAATTAGGAAAACGTGCCCCATAACTAGAAAAAACAAACAAACAAAAACTCTGATCAATAGATTACACAGATGTTGAAATTAGAAGAGAAGGGCTCTAAGCAGATATAAATATGTTCCAGGATTTAAAGCAAATATTGGACACAATAAATGAGCAGATGTTTCAAAAGAAAAATAGAAATTATTTAAAAAAAGGAAATTATGGGAGTGAAAAATACAATATCTGAAATAAAAAATGACACTAAATAGTTTTAACAGAAGCTTTGACTTTAAAAAAGAATAGGTATGTGAGCTGAAAATGAGTCAAACAACTTTATCAAGACTAAAACAGAGAGGAAAAGAAGATGGGGAATAAAAACCTCAATGAAATTTGAGACAACATCAATAAGTTTAACAAAGAATTAACTGGCATCTTGAAAAGAAAACAAGAGAATGTTGGGCAGAAATAAATATTTGAAGGAATAATATAGCCAAACATTTTCTAAATTTGATCAAAAAATTGTCTAACAAGTTCAACAATTCTAAGTAAGAAAAGATAAGAAAACCATACACAGGAATATGACAATCAATTATTAAAAACTAAAAATAAAGAAAACATCCTAAAAGCAATCAGAATTTAAAAGTATATTAAATATAGGAAAACTATTATAGAGGCGGATGACTAGTTTTCTTAAACAATGCAAGCCAATAGACAACGGGATCATATTTTTAAAATGCTGAATGGGGAAATAAAAATATAGTCAACCTAGAATTCTATATTCTTTATAAATGTCATGCAAAATATGGTTCAACATATTGTACAAAAATCCTGCAAAAGTATTCTTCAAAAATTTCATTGAAATGAAAACATTTTAAATAGCAACTGCTGAATGGCAGGAGATCTACAGAAAATGTTAAAGAAAGTTCTTCGTCTTAAAGAAAATAATAGTAGGTAGAAACTTTGAGTCATACAAAGGAATGAAGAGTGTCAGAAATTCTAAATATGTGGATAAATATGCTTTTTAATTTATCTTCTTGTATCTTAGTTTATTTAAAAGATAACAGACTGTTAAAAACTAAAGTGATATCACTGTGTGTGTATCAATGTGACATTATAACATTTAAGAATTATGTATGACAAGAATAATACCAGATATGGAAAGAAATAAACGAAAATATTCCATTGTAAGATTAGTATGTTACATGTTGAGTGGCACAAAGTTAATTTACTATTGACTACAATGACCTAAGGATAAATATCATAATCCCTAGAGCAACAACTATAAGAATAAGACACGGAGATGTAGCTAAAAATCAAAAGAGACATAATTAAACACTAGGAACCCTTAATTATCACCAAAAAATGATAGGAAAGGAAAAAAAGGGAAACAAATTCTAACTGGGGCAAGAAGAAAACAAGTAGCAAGATAGTAGACTTAAACTCAACCATATCAATATTTACAGTAAATGTAAATAATCTATATGTTCCAATGAAAAGAAAGATTCTCATCTTGGATTAAAAAAACCCACTTTATGCTACTTATCAGAAATACACTTGAAATATGATGCCTAGGACTGGTTTTATGTAAAAGGATAGAAAAAGATATACCAGGCAAATGTTAATCATATGAAAGCTGGATTATCTCTATCATTATCAGACACAATGGACTTCAAGAAAAGACATATATGGGAACATATGTATATGTATAACTGATTCACTTTGTTGTAAAGCAGAAACTAACACACCACTGTAAAACAGTTATACTCCAATAAATATGTTAAAAAAAAAAAGAAAAGACATATAACCAGAGAAAAATAAAAATATTCCAAAATGACAAAAGAGCCAATCCTTCACAAATACATAATACACCTAAATGTACACACATTGTATAACTGAATTTTAAAATATATGAAGCAAAAACTGACAGAAGTGAAAGGAGAAATAGAAAAATAGACAAACACAGTTAGATTAAGATTTCAAGATTTCAACTGACAAAACCATCAACACACTAAATCTAATTCACATTTATAGAATGCCTTACCAATGACTCAAAGAATCCACATTATTTTCATATGGAGCATTCACCATGGTGGGCCATATGTTTTGTCATAAAAAATAGTTTTCAATAAATCCCACAGCATTTAAATAACTCAGAGGACATTTTCTGACCAGAACAGAACAAAATTAAGAAGCAACATCAAAAGGTTACCTAGTAAGTGACCAAATATTTGTAAATTGAGCTACCAAAAAAGAAAAAAGACCAGGGGAATTAAAAATATTTTAAACTAAATGATAATAAAAAAAATATTGAGGGCTTCCCGGGTGGTGCAGTGGTTAAAAATGCAGGGAACATGGGTTTCAGCCCTGGCCCAGGAAGATCCCACATGCTGCAGAGCAATTAAGCCCATGAGCCACAACTACTGAGCCTGTGCTCTAGAGCCTGTGAGCCACAACTACTGAGCCCACGCACCACAACTACTGAAGCCTGTGTACCTAGAGCTCATACTCTGCAACAAGAGAAGCCACCACAATGGGAAGTCTGTGCACCACAATGAAGAGTAGCCCCTGCTTGCCGCAGCTAGAGAAAGCCCATGCACAGCAATGCAGCCAAAAATTAATTAATTAATTTTAAAAAATATATTGAAATAAAACTTGAGGGATATAATCAAAGCAGTGTTTATAAATAAAACATGCATAATAGTTATGACATATATCAAAGAAAATGTTAGTTCAAAATAAATTCTCCAAGCTTTCATGTTAAGAAGCTAGAAAAAAATAGATCAAAATAAATTTTAAGTTGAATAAGGATATGACAAAGATAAGAAGAGAAGAAGGTAAAATAAAAAACAGACAAACAGAGGGAATTAATAAAGCCAAAGTTGGTTTTTAAAGAAATTGATGAAATTACTAGGAAGACTGATCAGAAAAGGAGGAACAAATGAAAGAATAATATTAGAGATTCCAGAGACATTAAAAGTATCATAACCAAATATCTCAAAGAACTTTATGTCAATAAATTATATAGCTAAGGTAAAATGAACAAATTCTTTAAAAAATACAATTTAACAAAATTGATCCTATAAAAGGTAAAAAATCTTAATAATCATACATCTACTAAAGAAATTGAACTGTTACGAAGCCTGTCCACTGAGCAATCTCCAATACAAGACAGTGACATGGGTGAATTTTATCTTACATATAGATTTTTAAAAATAGACCCAAACTTACACATGTTCAAAATATAAAAATAGAGAAACTGGAAACACCTCCTAACTCATTTTGGGGAGCTAGAATAAAACTCTGATACAAACACCTGACTAGGGCATCAGAAGAAAAGATAACTATAGATGAATACAAATGAAATATTACCAAATTGAAGCTATTCATACGTAAAGGGGATAATACATCCCCTACCTCATACCGTGCACACAAAAATTAATTCATGAAGAATCATCAAACTAATCATATAAGCTCAAATTATATAAATTCTGGAAAAAAATGAAACAGGAGAGAAAATCCATATGTCCTATAGATAGGCCTAATTTCTGTAGAATAATCACTAGCCATACCAAAAAATCACTAAAAATAAAAGAATTGATCATTTGGTGTTCATCAAATATCTGCTCATCAGATGTCCTATTAAGAAAGTGAGTGAATAAGTGAGCCATACATAGACTGAAAGAAAAAAGAAAAAAAAAAGAAAAATATACTACAGTTCATACTAAAAAGACAATCCACTTTAAAAAAAAAAAAAAACACGGGCAGAAGACTTGAGTTAGTTCATAGAAGTAGGTAATGAAAAATAAGCTATAAAAATGCACAGAATAAATTATCAAGGATACACAAATTAAAAGCACAGTTAGATACCGCTGCATATCCATTAGAATGTATACCATTTTAAAAGACTGACAACAACAAATGTTATGTGACAACCAGATCTCTCATGCATTACTGAAGGGAGTGTAAACTGTAACAACTGCAGTGAAAAACTGTTTGGCAGTATCTTTAGAGTTAAACATACGCTTAACGCTTAACCCTTTGAGACAGTCATGGAGTTGTACCATTCTGATCTCTCTTCATAAAAGAGCTTGCGTTTCATCTGAGAGTTGTTCAGTTAGCTACCAGCATCCAGCTGCATCATCTTCAGGATTCACCTTAGTGTTCACACTGAAGGCATCCATACTCTTGGATGCTGCTTCCAAACCTGTGCATCACCTGGCCATTTATCTGCAAAACAAGGGTCTTCTAATGGGCAGTCTTTGTTCTGAAGACTGTAATTGTTTGGCTGAGACTTTGTCAGATCTGCATTGCAGTCTGAGGCTCTCCCTGCCTAATTATGCTTCCTCCTGCCTCTTCTTTCACAGATGTTAGCTCCACATCACAGAATATTGTTCATAGGAGTTTTATTCGTTATAGCCCCACCTGAATAAAAATAAGTTCATCAGTAGGAAAAGAGATCAACAAATTGTGGGATCTTTATACAGAAAAATACCAGTCAGCAATAAAAAGTAACAAACAGCAGATACACAATAACATGAATTAATCTCAAAAGTATGCTGGAAACAAAAAGACAGAGACAGAGAAAGAGAGAGAGAGAGAAGAAAGGAAGGAAAAAGAAAGAAATGAAACAGACTGTTATGGGCTGAATGTTTGTGCCCACCCCCAAAATTAATATGTTGAAGCCCTGACCTCCAATGTGATGGTGTTTTAGACGGGGGTCTTTGGGAAGTAGTAATGGTTGGATGAAGTCGGGGGTGGGGGCCTGATCTTTTATGATGGGCTTATAAGAATAGACACCAGAGTGTGCTCTCTCTCACTCTCTCTCTCTCCTCCCCACTCTCTTTTTCCTTCCTTATGCATGCACAAAAGAAAAGCCACAGTGAATCATCACAGTGAATCAGCACACAGTGAAAAGGCATCCATCTGTAAACCAGAAAGAGAGCCCTTACCAGAACTCTAAAAAGCTGGCACTCATGTTGGCATTCCAGTCTCCAAAACTATGAGAAAATAAATGTCTGTTGTTTAAGCCACTCAGTCTATGGCATTTTGCTATGGCAGCACAAGCAGACTAAGACACAGACAGAGACATTGTACAAGTCCATTTATATAAAATTCTTAAGCAGTCAAAAAGTACTAGTGAAAATCAGTAAAATGGTTGTCTCTGATTGGAGGGAGTATAAGAATTGTCTGGGAAAGGGTATAAGAGAACTTTTGGGGATGATGGAAATGTTCTGTATCTACATGGGGTGTGGTTAGATGGGTAAAATATGCACTTGTCAAAACTCATATAACTGTGCATTTCACTCTGTATAATTTTACCTCAATAAAAATTTAAGCATATTCAAAATGAAAATAAATGCATTTTCAGTTAATATTCAACTTTTAAAAAATATTCTTAATTTTATTTGCTTCATTTTCAATTTTACGTTTGAGCTTTTTTTCTGCTCTGACAAAATGATCCATAGGGTCAATACAAACTCAATAAAAATCTCAGAAGGCCCTTTTTTACAATAAAAATTGATAAGCTGATTCTAAAATATCTATGGAAATGCAAAGGATTTAGAATAGATAAATCAATATTGATGAAAAAGAACAAAATTGGAGGATTTACACTATAGACTTCAATACTTTCTATAAAGCTA
Source organism: Physeter macrocephalus (assembly GCF_002837175.3). NCBI lineage: Eukaryota > Metazoa > Chordata > Mammalia > Artiodactyla > Physeteridae > Physeter > Physeter macrocephalus. Next base: position 42,144,501 of record NC_041232.1, read on the forward strand.
CAATAATTAAGACATTGTGTTAAAAATCATGGTTTGGCTCCACACCATAACAAATCAGCTTAAACAATATGAATACGATTTTTGAATTAATCACTTATATTTCATTTTTGAGATTTATTTAATATATTAAGAATTGTTAAATGCAGGTTGGCTTAACCATATAAGAGACACTTATTTTCAAAATTTAATAAAGTGATTTATGGACACAATTAGATGTTTATGACATTGTCCCTTTATTTTCCAATTCAGAACTTTCTCCCTCTCAAATACTGCAATTCACTTTTTTTTTTTTTTTTTTTTTTGTGGTATGCGGGCCTCTCACT
>NC_041232.1:42144833-42156713 GCF_002837175.3 Physeter macrocephalus
CTCACGGGCCCAGCCGCTCCGCGGCATGTGGGATCCTCCCAGACCGGGGCGCGAACCCGGTTCCCCCGCATCGGCAGGCGGACGCGCAACCACTGCGCCACCAGGGAAGCCCTGCAAGTCACTTTTGAAACTTTCTTTATGGTGATGAATGAAGACGCTTAGAGGTATTACAGGTATTTCAAAGGAAAGTGTATTGCTCAAAGAGGCCTATCTTCTAGTTGTCAGGACAGACTTGTTCTCAGTAAGGAAAGGAAATTTATGTTTTAAATTTCTCAGTAGTAGATATTTTCTTAAAGAGCTACAAAAGCATGGCATGGATTCAGATGGTAAGAGGAGATTCAAACACTTAATCTGAAAGATCCATTATGCTCTAAGTAAACATTTTTAAAAAGCAAATATAAAATTTATACATTACTACTTGATCTATCAAATGATAATTTTTTATCTTTGTTCCAAGAGACCAGAAAACATGACTATTTCTCTAACCTCTGTATCTGAAGTGCCGCCTATTATAAATTTCTTCTTCATTCACTCAATTAATAATGATGTATCAAATACCTAGTGTATGCCTGACTTTTGACTTTCAGGTGCTGGCCCTGTTAATTACATAGAATGCACTCAGTGAATATTGGTTACACTTATGTATGAATAAATAAAGGAATACGTGTGCATGTTTAACCTAGGCTGAAAAGCTAAGCACAGAAACACGGTCAGAACCGAACTTCAAAGGGTATAACTGTAGTGAACATTTAGTTAAATTACCTTCTGATCTCATACAACAGATCAATGTGAGCTGAGAAGTCAATTAAACTATTTTTCTATTCCACTCTCTTTCTTGGAGCTTCATGGTAGCTGGATTTAAAGTTATAGGTTTGTATTTTTTTCATGAATTTCTCTGTTTAACATGTTTGTTGATATTTATTAACACATAATAAACTGCATATATTTAAAGTGTAAATTGTTGAAGGTTTTAACATATATATACCTGTGAAACCAACATCACAATCAAGATAATAAACATATGCAGCACACTTAAAAAGTTCCCCATCACCCTTTGCCACCTCTTCTCTCTCCTTATTCTTCTTGCTGCTCTCTCCAACCCCTACCTCATGACATATACAAAAATTAACTTAAAATGGATCAATGAACTAAATATAAGAGCCAGAATGATAAAACTCTTAAAAAAAAACATAAGGGTAAATCTTCATGACCTTAGATTTTTCAGTAGATTCTTATTTGACACCAAAAGCACAAGCAACAGTAGAAAAAAATAGGTAAATGGGACTTCATCCAAATTTAAAAATATGTGCATCAAAGGACATTACCAAGAAAATAAAAAGTCAGCCTACAGAATGTTAGAAAATATTTTCAAACCCTATATCTGATAAGGGTCTAGCGTCCAGAATATATTTTTAAAAGTCCTCTTACAATTCAACAACAAAAAGACTAATAATCCAATTTTAAAATGGGCAAAGGACTTGAATAGATATTTATTCAAAAAAGAAACAAGCCAGCAAGCACATGAAAATATGTTCAACATGATTAGTCATTACGGGACTACCTTTACTTTTGAAAGACACTTTTGCTTGATATAAAAATCTAGGTTGGGAGTTCCACTTCTGACATAAAAGGGTGAGAAGTTCTGCAGACACATTGCCCATCAAAACTGGTGAAATCATGTTTTGAAAACAACCATTTAAAGTATTTGGAAATGGCCTTAAGGGCATACAATAAATGAAAAAAGACATTTATTCAAGAAAGTATACTACAACTTAATAGAACTGCAAGGATCTGTGGTATACCAACCAAAACCAACGCTCTATCTCCCACCTCCCTACTCAGCAACATGAAAAGTCCTCTCCAGATTGACATGGTAAGGAACACAGGGCTCTCTCTTCCTTTGAATCCTGGTTGGAGGGCTATCTTACTGGGAATGGTGGGACAACATTCCTTATCTTGCTATCTGTTGCTGAGGTTAAATTCTAGTACAAAAAAATAAATGGCAGCTCTCTTCTTTGCCCAGCCCCCTCTGGTGGGACAGAGACTCATCTTAGATGTGGCCCTGCTGCTAATACTGGGGCCCTAGTCACCTTTGCTTTGAATCCTGGCATGGGGGTTCCATGTAAAGAGATTCAAAGCAAAGAGACTTGGGGCTGCTGTCCCCACATCCATGGAGAGCTCAGCTCCTAAATGGGGGTAACACTCAGACAGAAGTGCATTATTTTCCCATCCCCAGCACCAGTGCCGTAGCTCAGAGATTTTGTCTGGGAGAAGGAGGACACAGGTGAGAGACCTCCAATTACTCTCCAAATGAATTGACTTCATTTGCAATAGAATTTGGAGAACTTCAAGCCTCAGAGCATTCTCCAAAAACAGTGGTTTTTGAGTGTGGAGCATGGAGGCATTGGAAGGAGACTGACAGATTAATTGGAGATATAGATGAAATGTTAGGCTGGCTAGTTTGCCAGAGTGAACTGGGGAAACAGCCCTCCTGGAGTCAGAATAAATGTCAACCACTGATTTGTGGAACTGTCATCTCAGAGGAGCCTGGATTTGATTGTGTGTGAAGCAGATTATGTACCGATGCATTGTTGAAAACAAAGCCAGCAGGTGGAAATTGGAGGAGCTTAACAGCTGGGCGTGGTAATGAAGAAAGGTGGTCAAAAAGAGTCCTGTCAAAACTTGTTATCCCAGGTTGACTGTGAGCATATTGAAGGCTGCTTGTCCTAAAGATCAACATTACAGGCTTGCGATATTTGGACACGAGTTCATTTCATAGTCATGATGAGTAACACTTTCCCAGTTTAAACTTCAATTCCATCAGAGGATCAGTTTAATTTTCTTTGTTTCTTCTCCTACTTTAATAAGATAGAAATAAAGATACTTGTTAATTGATTCCTGAACGCATATGTGGACTAAATGATAAAGTGGGATGTCAATAGCTTTCATTAATATTCTCCCTGGTATCAATGAGCTTCCCTTTAAAGCATAATTCAATCAGTCTGGAGTCAATCAGTCTTATATGCAAAACAGACTGAAAATTGCTCTCAGGTAGGCACAATTGTCTACAGTTCAGAGCAAAGTCAGTTTGAATTAAACAGATAGTTCCACAGCTGTAGGTTTCCCCTGGTTAGGATTTAACAGATACAGTACTTCACTTCTGCCATGGTTGTTTAAAGTTCTAGAAACCAGCTTTGGTGCCTTGTGGCTGCTGCTTTAGTCACGTTCCAGAGTTCCCCAAGCGGAAGCATAGCCAGAATGACTTTAGATGCTGAAATAACTCAGGAGGAATTAAGAGCGTATATACTGGAGCATTTGCAATGAGTAGCTTGGAACGAATATTTGAATTATATTATCTCAGAAAATTTTGATTGATTGTTAATTGGAAGTAGTTAGAGATGCTTTGCAACTTTACATAGGTACCCCAAGGCAAATTCTTGATGAAACTTCAGTATTGTAAACTTTAAAGTAAATTTGTCTCTATTCAAAGCATTTACTTGTTGTTTCCCTTGGAGGTTTATTCGCACAGTAATACTACTTTACTCCAGGGAGCTGATTAGCAGCTGTAAACAAGCACAGATATAATAACCTCGAGTACTAGAAAGCACTTAGATCACAGAATTAGAATGTAACCAAGGTGGGAAAAAGTTAAGTTTTAGCCCCATTTCATGGGTGAGTTAAAAGAAAGCCTACGTAAATGCATTCCACATCTGGTTGTGTGGGTGTGTGTTGAAATCAAAGGTAAAAAGAAAAGCAGATTGGGCCAAATCAATCACTTTCTTTAGATGGGACCAAAAAGGTGGAGGCCAGAAATGCTTACTGTATCTGATTTGATGAACTATTTTTAATGCACTATCCTTAGGGATCTAGACTATTCCCATACTATGCTAAAAACATAGTGAGGATGACCTAGTTGAAACAGAAGAAATTTTTACAATCATAATTATTTTGCTTAAGCATTACTAATGACTTTTTCCAAACATTAATTTTGGAAAAATTAATGTTTGGAAAAAATTAATTAATAATTAATTAATTAACATTAATTAAAATTTCGTACGATTCTGAGGAATTGTATGAAAAAACTCTCCACCAGAGTAAACAACATGGTGAAAATATCAATTACTCAGAAAATAAAGCATACTGATGTTTTTCTTTGAATTTGTTCATAGAAGATAGACCTTCATGCTTTTCAAAACATATTAAACATTTTTCTCATTTAATCCTTACAACATGAATCCTATAAATTTCAAGGAAACGATACTTTAGAGTGAGATGACTGAATATTTTTAAATATCTGATATCTGCTTCTGATGCTTTTGATTTTCTTCTAAGAGCAAGACCACCCTCCAACTCATGGATACTTATTGATTATGTTGCTTGTTTGCCCAGTGGCCTCTGGTCCCCTCCTTGATGTCAAGAATAAAGTATTTATTTCTCTGGAAACCTCATTGCACAGAATGATATTTAATGTGCAGGAGCTGATTCCACAACTTGCTTTTTTCGCCTTTAATATCCCTTAGAACCAAAAATCGCACATCACAGAAATGGAACCATATTTGAGTACAAACATCCAAGCAGCACTTATTTTTGTTGTTGTTATTTTAAAACCTAGAGGATAAAATATTTTCCTTTATATCAAACAGTTGGGTGGGCTCTCTCTCTCTTTGCATAACAACTGCTTTCTTTATTTGGTGGGTCAGCATCATTCAACTAGCTTACTGTATAAGTAAAGCATATATCGTTCCTAAAAATACACTCTCAATCAAAAAGGTCAAGTGTTTCAGCCAGAGAGAAGGCTGTAAGAGTGTAGTTTCCTGACATGAAGATGGTCAGCAGACAGCATTATATGCTTTGTTTTAATGGGTGGCAATAATGCATTAAATGCTATTTTATAAAAATATTTTATAAAAATATTTTATAAAAATAAATATTAAAGTTAATATTTATTTTTGAATAAGTGGATTTAGGTAGGCAAAACAAAATCTTTACTTAGCTATTAAATCACTTTTATATTATCCAAAGCAAAATCAACACACTAAATATGTATAAGTCACTGACTTTCAGAATATCACTGGGCATGTGCTCTATACTACAACTTAAATACTAATGAAATCAACTGGAAATGATAGTCATTAGTCAGCTGTGCATTGATAGGGTTCCCTGTGGACTGAAATAAAGTCACCGTTAGAAATGGATTTTCTCACAATCCATCCAATGAATGTTTAATGTTTTTTCTTCAAAGCAGAATTTAATTTGATATTTAATGCATGACATTTGTTTTTTTAAAAAAAATTCAGATGGCATGTTTTTGTGCTTGCAACTTGTATTTAATCTTCAAATGTTATGAGCCTGTGGAAAATGTATAAAATAGATAAAATAATCACCAGTGGAGACATACTAATTATTAAGAAAGCTCAAACTAAAGCCTAGTGGGAACAAAATGTATTCATACATACAAATGGAATCTTGACTTAGGAACAGATCTGTAGAAACTGGAGAGAAAATATGTGTAATATTATTACACCCTTCTGGGTTAAGAAATGGTTAACATTTTTAGATTTCACTATTGAAAATAGTGCTAGTATTTACAAATTCATCACGTAATAATTCTATAGCAATGCAAATGTATGCATGTATACATATGCATGATGTTTTGGATGTTTCAATACATCTGTTCAAATATATTGACAACCACTAGGGTCGGGGAGTAAGGTACAAAAAATTTTTTTTTTTAATTATATATATATAGTTGTCATCACAGAAAATACTTATTTCATAAATGAATATAATTTGTCTTGCTATATAGCCACAGTAGTGGGAATACACAAATTTTAACGTTGTTCAGGCGGTTTAGAATTTCAGTAGAAAACTTTCACTGTGAATTTATAGCAGAAACCACCTAAATAGCTTTATATAAAATGCCTTGAATTTATTTGACTTCCTACAAATATCCCATTGTGCATAAATATATAATTACTTTAATTATCTTAGTATCCAGATTACTTGCTGGGGATCTCTAAAAGGGTATTTAACTCTTCCTGGCCAGTATAATATTAATAAGTCTAGCGATAGCTGTATTAATTAGCTTCTGTTGGTCTGTGGAGTTTGAAAGCTAACAGTATTGTATACTTTTCATACAATATTAGAAATTGAACTTCAGGGAAAAGGGTTGTAACATTTTCCCTAATTTTTGCAATATTTTTCCTCACTCTAAAAGTTGATAATATAAAATACTTCATTTAGTTTTACTGTCAAAGAGTAAAAAGTAGCGAAGAATTTCCTCACAATAAGATGGAAATAAACACCAATAGGCAAATAAATCAAAAGGATGAGCAAATAACTCATAAAGAGATATAAACATGTTAAGAAGATTCATGAATTTTAGTTGTATATTAATACAAATTAATTCATAAGGACACACTAATCATATCTACAGATTTTCCTCCACTTACTATGGGGTTACATCCTGAAAAAACCATCTTCAGCTGAAAATGCATTTAATACACTTAACCTACCATATATTATAGCTTAGCCTGGCGGACCTTAAACGTGCTCAGAATGCTTACATTAGTCTACAGTTGAGAAAATCATCTAACACAAAACCTATTTCATAGTAAAGTGTTGAATATCCCATGTAATGTATTGAACACCGGACTGAAAGTGAAAAACCGAATGATTGTCTGGATACAGAATGGTTGTGAGTGTACCCATTGTTTACCTTACTGGCTAACTGCGAGCTGCCACTACACAGCGTCACAAAGGAACATCATACTGCATATATCACTACCCCAGGAAAAGATCAAAATTCAAAATTCAAACTATGGTTTCTACTGAATGCAAATTGCTTTTGTGCCATGGTAAAGTGGAAAAATTGTAAATGTAACTCTCCTAACTGGAAGATTTTATTCATTCATATTTTAAAATTACTAGTATCCAATTGCTAGTTTGTACTGAAACATGTATATTTAATATACAAACACATACATATATGTACTTTTATATATAGAATTGATGACAAGTTTCACTGAGTAGATATCTTTTGAAAAATGATTTTAAGCCTTTAATTCCCAAGCTTGTGATTTTTTCCTGAAGAAATAACGAAGCTATCTATGCAATGTGGGTTCCTTATAACATGTTAAAAAATCATTTATTTATTCTTAAGCAGAAAGACTTGCATTGTAATGTTTATATTGGGCTATAGGTTTTTTTATTTTTAAATAAGAAAGCAGTGCAAACGAAGCAACCGACAAGGGATTAATCTCCAAAATATACAAACAGCTCATGCAGCTCAATGTCAAAAAAACAAACAACCCAATCAAAAAATGCTTAGAAGATCTAAATAGACATTTATCCAAAGAAGACATACAGATGACCAACAAACACATGAAAAGATGCTCACTAATTATTAGAGAAATGCAAATCAAAACTACAATGAGGGGCTTACAATAAATGCTGGAGAGGGTGTGGAGAAAAGGGAACCCTCTTGCACTGTTGATGGGAATGTAAATTGATACAGCCGCTGCGGAGAACAGTATGGAGGTTCCTTAAAAAACTAAAAATAGAACTACCATGTGACCCAGCAATCCCACTCCTAGGCATATACCAGGTGAAAACCATAAGTTGAAAAGATACTTGCACCCCAATGTTCATTGCAGCACTATTTACAATAGCCAGGACACGGAAGCAATCTAAATGTCCATCAACAGAGTAATGGATAAAGAAAATGTGGTACATATACACAATGGAATATTGCTCAGCCATAAAAAAGAACAAAATAATGCCATTTGCAGCAACATGGATGGACCTAGAGATTGTCATACTGAGTGAAATAAGTCAGACAGAGAAAGACAAATATCATAGGATATCGCTTATATATGAAATCTAAAAAAAGGGCACAAATGAACTTATTTACAAAACAGAAGTAGAGTCACAGATGTAGAAAACAAACTTATGGTTACCAGGGGATAAGGGTGGGGGGGGAGGGATAAATTGGGAGATTGGGATTGACATATACACACTACTATATATAAAACAGATAACTAACAAAAACCTATTGTATAGCACAGGGAACTCCACTCAATACTCTGTAATGGCCTGTATGGGAAAAGAATCTTAAAAAAAGAGTGGATATATTTATATGTATAACTGATTCACTCTCTTGTACACCTGAAACAAATACAACATTGTAAATCAACTATACCCCAATAAAAATTTTTTAAAAAGCAGTGCATTGTACTTTTTATATTTGGTTATCATTTGGTAATGTAAAATAAGTGGAAAAACAGGTAAAATGACAGTAAAGAATGTTGTATATGTCAAACTCATAAGCGCTATATCCAGGCAATCTTTCCAGATGTGGGAAGTGCTTTCTTGCACCAAATTTCCGAATTGCACATACTTCGCCTCTCCAAGCCACCTCAGCTCCTCTGAGGTTGCTGGTAGAAAGCCACATCACTGGTGAGAGGGTGTTTTATCCCTTGTGTGTTCTGTGAGGGACAAAAATAATTAATTCAGATGACAGGTCAGAACAAAACTTTGGCCACACGAAGCAAAGGTTCGGGTAGCAGTTGAAAATAAGAGAGGCCTTTGGCATAACTTTGTGCCCCTATCCATCCTCCTAATCACCTTTCCTGCTTTTACCTCTTTTCTGATAAAGCTGTTGAGACCTTAAAGTGGTGTATTTGAGATGATGAAGAGCAGACTGAGAAAAGGATGAAGGAACCAAAAAGCATGGTAGTATGTATGAGGGATCCAGAGACCCGCAGCTACTGTGTCTTACACAGGTGAAAGCTATAACTTCTCAAATAACACATATTTCTGTCTCTTCATGTTTATTCTGAAGAATCTACATGCAGGGGGCCATGCATGCAGCTGGTTGTGGTCGTGTCCAGGTGAGAATGAAATCAGCAATAACGCCCACAAAAATCCTCTGCTCAGCCATAAAAAAGAACAAAATAATGCCATTTGCAGCAACATGGATGGACCTAGAGATTGTCATACTGAGTGAAATAAGTCAGACAGAGAAAGACAAATATCATAGGATATCGCTTATATATGAAATCTAAAAAAAGGGCACAAATGAACTTATTTACAAAACAGAAGTAGAGTCACAGATGTAGAAAACAAACTTATGGTTACCAGGGGATAAGGGTGGGGGGGGAGGGATAAATTGGGAGATTGGGATTGACATATACACACTACTATATATAAAACAGATAACTAACAAAAACCTATTGTATAGCACAGGGAACTCCACTCAATACTCTGTAATGGCCTGTATGGGAAAAGAATCTTAAAAAAAGAGTGGATATATTTATATGTATAACTGATTCACTCTCTTGTACACCTGAAACAAATACAACATTGTAAATCAACTATACCCCAATAAAAATTTTTTAAAAAGCAGTGCATTGTACTTTTTATATTTGGTTATCATTTGGTAATGTAAAATAAGTGGAAAAACAGGTAAAATGACAGTAAAGAATGTTGTATATGTCAAACTCATAAGCGCTATATCCAGGCAATCTTTCCAGATGTGGGAAGTGCTTTCTTGCACCAAATTTCCGAATTGCACATACTTCGCCTCTCCAAGCCACCTCAGCTCCTCTGAGGTTGCTGGTAGAAAGCCACATCACTGGTGAGAGGGTGTTTTATCCCTTGTGTGTTCTGTGAGGGACAAAAATAATTAATTCAGATGACAGGTCAGAACAAAACTTTGGCCACACGAAGCAAAGGTTCGGGTAGCAGTTGAAAATAAGAGAGGCCTTTGGCATAACTTTGTGCCCCTATCCATCCTCCTAATCACCTTTCCTGCTTTTACCTCTTTTCTGATAAAGCTGTTGAGACCTTAAAGTGGTGTATTTGAGATGATGAAGAGCAGACTGAGAAAAGGATGAAGGAACCAAAAAGCATGGTAGTATGTATGAGGGATCCAGAGACCCGCAGCTACTGTGTCTTACACAGGTGAAAGCTATAACTTCTCAAATAACATATATTTCTGTCTCTTCATGTTTATTCTGAAGAATCTACATGCAGGGGGCCATGCATGCAGCTGGTTGTGGTCGTGTCCAGGTGAGAATGAAAGCAGCAATAACGCCCACAAAAATCCTCTGTGTGAGGACAACGTCTGTTTTAGTAAAGAAAACAAGAAAAATGTTACAGAAAATCAGCAGCTTCTCTAGCTGTTGGAGCACATTTCCTGTAGTTCCATCATAATAAGAGATCATTTCTCCCAGGGGTTGAGGAATTGTATTTCATTTGTAGTAATTCGCCTTTGAATCAACAGGCTCCTGCCCCAGGAAAGGTGCCAGCAAAGCAGAGGATTGAAGAAAAGTCTGTATTCATCACTTTGAAAAGATGACAAAATTTCAGAAGCAATATCGAATATTTGATAATATCTGATTTTTTTCTCCTCCTCTAATTTATATTTCATTCTAGATTTTATAGAAGGAAAGAGCAAAAACAAAAGTTCTACTTAAATGTCTCAGCCAAAAAATGCTTAGGTATGAGTTACGTGATGTTGAATTTGAGTTCGTATTATTACTAACATAAAGTGGCTTGTGAATAAATTAAGAATTCATTCTGTTTTACAGAATAGAAATCTGGTGGGTGTCTGAATAGTTCAAAGGCCAGATCTTCATTGGCTCTTTTGTCTTTCACAATATATAAGTGTATTCTGGAACTGTCTTAGCGAGCCAAAAACAGTTTGTTGTCAGCAATTTCCATTTAGGGTTGGCTTGTCCAGAAAGGTGCGATATGATTTTGTGATAGCTCCGTTTCTGAATTAAGCCTGACACCTGAAGAGTTAGCTGTGGCCTGAGGCTCCAAGGAGCACTGGGCTAGAGTTTAAAACTCACTGTGGACCGTCATTGATGAGAAGGGTGGTGAATAACCATCTTACCTCCTTGTCGGGAAATTTGTTTGGTAATGACAAGAGGCAAAGCAGCATGTGGTGGGTCTTTCCCTCCCCATATCCTGATGTCCCTTCGGCAGAGATCCTTTTTGTCAGTCACCACGGTGAAATCTACCACCCTGAATTTCATACCCATGTAGCTGTGACTATCCCAATTTCTCCTTCTTTCACTATCTCTACGGTATAAATCCATGTGGAAGTTTTCTTTCTTGTTATTTGCCCTTCAGACAATCAATCCTTTGGTACCTTTTTCTAATAATACAATCGTTACTAAGTCTATCTGCTCTGAAACGTTTTTCTTCTCCCCCCTTCAAATTATTTCCATTGACTTCTTATCAGTAGAGTCAAGTCAAGTGAGGCTTAGAAGAAGCAAAATAATCAAAGGACTTGGCTAGATTTGCTGCTTGGGAAAGCTTGATGCATTGGGCTGCAGACCATGGTGCTAGGTGTAGTGTAATTGAACACAGAAGCCACGATGATAACAAGAGTGAGGAGAAAACTGCCCCATGAGTGTACATGTAATGTGTACAATAGAGAGAGAAAGGCAGGCAGCAGGTCCTGGAAAATCACATCCTTCACTTCCGCAGACTTGCTTCAGTAGTCAACTGCATTACTTCCCGGGACCGGGAGCCACTTAAATCACACTCTGTTAGTTTCATGTCACAACGAAATTGAAAATGGGGAGTTCTGAGTTATAATAGGCAGTTTTGATGAACTTCATGAATTTTCTGAATAGGTCAGAACCCTACACAAGGCAGGATTTTGCATTTTCTTTGGTAGTAAATTGCCCTGCACCAGAGTGAGAAATCATGTCATATTTTATTTATTTATTTATTTATTTATTTTTATGAAAGGGGATCAGTTTTTTTTTGTTTTGTTTTTTTTTGCTGTACGCGGGCCTCTCACTGTTGTGGTCTCTCCCGTTGCGGAGCGCAGGCTCCGGACGCGCAGGCTCAGCGGCCATGGCT
>NC_041232.1:42156723-42158314 GCF_002837175.3 Physeter macrocephalus
CCATGTCCCCTGCATCGGCAGGCGGACTCTCAACCACTGCGCCACCAGGGAAGCCCAGTATTTTTTTTTTTAACATCTTTATTGGAGTATAACTGCTTTACAATGGTGTGTTAGTTTCTGCTTTACAACGAAGTGAATCAGTTATACATATACATATGTCCCCATATCTCTTCCCTCTTGCGTCTCCCTCCCTCCCACCCCTCTAGGTGGTCACAAACCACCGAGCTGATCTCCCTGTGTCATGTGGCTGCTTCCCACTAGCTCATATTTTATTAATAAACCTGGGAACTCAAATCAAGGATCAATGAGACTTCAGAAAGTATACTTATTAAGAGCTGGCAGTAGCAGGCAAGGTCACAAGTCATCAAAATCTTTACCTTTATCTTTTGTTTTTCTAAACTTTTTCATTTCAGACTCTCTTTTCACAGTTATCCCAAATATTAGAAGAGGCAGTTACTAAATCCAGGTGCTAGGATAAAACTAAAAATCTATTAATTACAAACTTAAAAAAAAATCTTATGAAGAACTCCACTTATAAATCACAATGTCCTCATTTTATGCAGATAAAAGGACAACAATTATTCCTAAATAATTGCAAAATTCACTTGAACCACTTAAAAGATATGTACATAAACATCACTTAAATGCTTCAAAAAACTTCCATAAGACACTCAATTTTGTGATTTTTCTCTCTTTTTTTGAGTTTTTATATAAGTTAGGCCTTTATCAATATGTCATGAAACTATAATACAATCCTTTCTATTGGGATTCCAAAGTTGTCTTGTTTTAGTCATCTGAGTTCAAAATATTAAGGATGTAGTTGAGCACTGTTCTTACAAATGGCAATAAACTATGCAAAGCAGTAACCTTTGCTTAATTTTGTCTAATCTGAATGATTCCATCCCTGTAGGGGATGATTATTCTTTAAATGTTTATAGAGAAATGCACAGCTGATTTTGAAAAAAAACCTTGTGATCAATTTCCACATTGGTTCATATATGTGCACATATACATCTATATGTTGAAACCTACCTATCTTCTTGTGTATATTAATTTGTATCCTTGGTCAAAATAAAGTCTTGATTCTCCTACTTACTTACTGCTTGTAGTATGTAAGAGGAGTGTCAAATACTATCAGTTAAATTAGCAAGGGCATTTTCAGGGAAATTGATTACTGGAGTCTGAAATCACTCAAAGTCCTTGTTGCTTTTCAGGTGCCCCATTAATCTTTATAGGACTCTGTTGACATTGGTGGTGGCTGCTTTCCCATGCAGTGCTTAGGGCAGATGTGAGCCAAACACCACAGCCCAGGGATTCAGGTCTAATTCAACAGAACTCACATTAAGCTTTTAAACTAAACAGAAAATGATATAGAAGGGATTTGTAAAGACAGGGGTGTAAATTGCCATCATGGGGCAGAACTACTCCCTGATGAAGCTGGTTTCAGGGAAGAGCTTGCTTTTTGAATTACCTCCCTTGCTATTGTATGCAGCTTGAAATTTTTTTTTAACATCTTTATTGGAGTATAATCGCTTTACAAAGGTGTGTTAGTTTCTGCTTTATAACAAAGTGAATCAGCTGTATGCATACA